>NW_010406963.1:30661-36431 GCF_000710305.1 Buceros rhinoceros silvestris | reverse complement strand
CAGGGGTCTTCCAGGCTAGGCTGGACAGCGTAATGCAAGCAATATCAGCGGGGAGCAGGAAACGTAAAGCGTCTCCCGATGATGAAGGCTCTGCGTACTCAATAAATATCTCAGTGTTAACAGAAGAGATCGACTTTTCCTTGCTTTGTGATTCCCAGTACAAGATGCCTTCTCTTCAGCTGCCAGAAAACCTGTATGTGGAAGTGCTGGCTTATGCCTGAGCATGAGGTTTGGCAGCAGCACAGCTCCCTTCCAGGCCACATGTCAAGGTTTCCTTCTCACAGTGCCAGAAGGCAACGCTGTCCTGTGCAGACACCAAGCTGTTACCCACCAGAGGTTGCACTTCCCCCCTTCTCCGTACGTCAGGCAGAACCCAGACAGGTCCCATCCTCATTACACGGCAGAGCACGGCACCAGCCACAACGGGATCCTGATGTGCTGCCACAGGACATGGACATTCCTGGTTTGCCATGAGGTCTCAGTCATTGTTTTGTCCTGGGAGCCCAGTGACCCTTATCCTTCCCACGTTTGATACCCAAAGAGCCCAAGAAACCATCAGGCATCACACAGCTTTATTCCCAGGCCTCTGAGGGCTGTGTTTATATCCTGCCAATATTTCAGCAGCTTGAACTAAAATCTTCCAACAAGTCTTTCTTAGCACTCCAGCAATTGTAGTAGCCAAAAAATCACCACACAGCCTGTTTTATAGAGAATTTTCACTGTTGATCCACTAAGGACAAAGAATTTTCATGAGCAGTTTCCCAGGCCTAGCAGCAGCTTTCCCATTTAAAGAATTAAATTTCATTTTTAGAAGTGGGTTTTTTAAAAAGAACCCAACAATTGCCAGTCATCCTGAAGTCAAATTTGCAAAAGAACCTCACAAAAGATTTGTTCCTCTCCTGGTTTCATAGAGGAAACGGACAACAAAACTCTGCCTGCTCGAGTCAAAATAAATAGTTGTGTGATTTTAGCATTCTCGGGCAAATGTTTTCATGATCAAAGGAAGTTGTTGATCAAATCTTCTGGGGAAAACATTCCCTGGGTGTTGACGTTTGCTGGCTTGTCCCCTGCTGTAAAAGAGAAGCGGTGAAGCTGAATGGCGACAGCTATTGAGGCTGCAGATAAAAGCTGCCACCAAGTGTCCATCAGAAATAATTTTCTCCTAATTTCTTTGAAGTACATCCCGGTATCCCTTAAACAAAGTACTTACCTGCCCTGAATTAAGACAAAGATAAAATTTGTCTTTATCTTAAAACTGAGCATGTGCTTAACTAATTTGTAGACTAGCAGCTGGACCATTTCTTTACAAGAACCATTTCATGCTTCATACACTAATATATTAATTTTCTATAACAGTTTTTATATTCATGTATTATATCAATATAATTCTTGATTTTTTTTACAGTGTAAATCAAACCAATAGTATTATTTGAAAGGAAGACTATCAGTTCTTTGAAATAAACTTTCAATAACAAGAACACGGTGTGGATTTTCAGGAACTCATGTCCACAGCATCTATTGATTCAAAACTCCTGTATTCTTTGAATCTGAATTATTTTAAAAAACTCCTGAGATTCTATGTGAAAGAGAAAACTGTTCCATATGATGTTGGTTTTAATTTTGCAGCCAAAAGATTTTATTTTTCCATAATGTGGTCCGTGTGTTTCACTTCACTGCGTTGGTATCAGGAATGGAAACACACCGTGAATAAGGGTCTCCTGCCTGTAGCACGGCTGTTCGCCTCAGCCAGCAGTGTCCTTGGCATCATAAAACATTCACAGTAACAAAGAGAGCAGTAATTCGGGGCTTGATAAGAGCTCAGGCATACCCTTGAACCTTGGAACTGCTTTATTCTGAAGGAGGGAGCGCCAGCAAGGCCACGCATGAAGCCAGGGAATCCAGTCCATTCCCTCCCATAGTCCAGTGCTCGGAGACATCAGCAGTCACAGTAACTCCATCCTGTAAAAACTGGCTGCAGCTGCACTGAATCTTCTTCCCTCCAAACAGGATCATCCAAATCCTTGCCGGGCTCTGTATCAGAACCGTTATCTGTATCTTTACCCATTATACCAACAGGTAAAGTCTGGGTTAAAAGAACTTCACAGCTTTAGCTCCAACAGAACTGTGTTGATTTGATTTTCAAGTGTTTAAAAAAAAGTCTGAGGGAGATAGAAGGAAAACCCCACGGAGATTCCAAAGAAGGTTTGCAAGGAGTTTATTTAACTCTGAGCAGTTTTACATTTCTCTTTCCTCACCAGGAATTCACAGTTGGGTAAAGCACAGGTGCGGAGTCAGTGAAACTTCGCTCACAGACTGAGTTTGTAAGCCAATGAAATTGTTAATGCTTAGGGATTTTTCTCTTAAAAATCAGTTTAACTAAACAAGTTAACATCTCTACCACTAGTGCTACCATTCTGAGTGCTGGGGCAGTAAAATTGCTTTGAGGTTACAAATAACTGAGTTCACCAACCACAACTGCATCTCCAGGCAACCTGTATCTTACCCAGCAGCAGAAAGGGCTCCACAGAGGCAGGGGCTCAGCAGTGAAGCAATGCAGCAGAAATAGCATTGTAAAGAGACAGCACTGAGCGAGGAGGGAAGCTGTGCCTGTGCCAGTGAGGAACTGGTTGAGCCCAGGTGGAAAAAATAAGGCTTTTTAATTAAGTTTCAAGTAGACAGAGCGTGACAGGAAAACATCAAGATCCTATTTGTTCACCCCTCTGCTTGCTACTGGAGGTCACAAGAAACTCCACTTGTACCCAGCAAAGAGACCTGTACAAACAGGGAGCATCTCGTACCTGCACAGGGCCCAGCACCCCCCAGGGCAGTGGCGGCTGCTCCTCCTCCCCCAGGTGAGCAGCTCAACTTGTTACTCCCCAGGTGACTCCTATTTCACCAGGATCCCAAGCTCGATTGGCTCAGCAACAGCTCCCCTGCCTCTGTAGAGCCCTTTCTCTGCCCCCTCATGCATTTTTGTTGTCTGATCTACCTTGCTGAACCTAATTTTCCAACTCTGCATTTTTAGGGTGGTGTTGGTTCACAGAGGGATCTGAAGCCAGCATAAAGCCAGGAGGTGCAGCCCTGAGCAGCAAGAGGTAAGTGTGGCCTCTTTCTTCAGCACCATTAGACTGGGATGATGAGACTTGTGGTGGTGTGCCCAAACCTGGCTTGTCCTGTTTTACCCTAGAGCTAATACTGGTGGGTCTGGGTAGCGAGGGCCTGATCCACTGAAAAATGCACACGGGAAGATCTTGTAAGCTGTGTGGAGCTCCCTGACTTAACAAGCTGGTCAGAGGCATGGGTGCTCTGTGCCCTCACAGACAGAGAGGTGAGGGCAGGCTGAAAACAGGGCTGCCCCTTTCTATTGGGAGCTCATGGCTTTGGAGAGCTCTCTTCTTGGTAGAAGCAATATATGAATTGCTTTTTTTTTTTTTAAGAAAGTATTACAGGATTAGGACTGTCCTTCAGAAGTATAATTGTTAAGCCTGGGTGGTATGAAGGGCTTTGACCCCAGTGAGCCACTGTTGGGTGTGTGTTTGTGACAGGCTAAGCCTGTGCCAGTGCAAGAACAGAACTCTCTTACAGATGGAAGTCTAGGGGTTAAGGAAAACACTGCTCCACTCATGTGTAGCTTGAAGAGCCTGTTTTATTCAAAGGCTTTAAAATAGTAGCAGTTCTTAGCTTTCTGCTGATGCTGAGTGGGTTGAGTCAGGATGCTTGTGCCTTGCCTTGGGGCACTGAAGGCCCCCAGGGAGGCTCATGGGCCCAGCACCCTGCAATGTCTGAGCTTTGTGCCTGACAACAAGCACCAGGCTCAAGCCAGCCTGCCCTGAATTTCTCTTCCAAGCACACCATCCCCTTGTCCCTGCTCCTCCCTGCTCTGAGCACTCATTTCCTTGTTTGTCCTCTCAGCTAGTGGTTTATGTAGAAATTAGAAACTCTGTGAGCATACCCTTCCTTGTAGGGGTCTTTGTCTTCTTGACCTGCCTGCCAGGCAACCAGGGGACGTGGCCTCTGCTGCACACAGTCACTGGGAAATGGGGGGGATGACAGGGCCATAACTGGGACTACAGCAGTGCTGGTGTGGGCATGGGGCTCTGCGGGTCATGGGATTGTGCTGTCCTGGTGTAACCGCAGTTTCTAGTGACAAACCTGGCTTGTTTCAAGTGCACAAACAGCCCTTGGCAGTGGGAAGGGGCCGGGAGCGGAGCTGTGGCTGCCAGGACAGCAGGATGGTGCAGAGCTGCCAGCAGCTATGTGGCCCCCAGGGCTGAGCAATGTCATTGTGGGCCAGCCATAATGTGGTTGATCTTCAGGGACACGGTGCTACGTAGCAAGGCAGCACTGACAAAACCTGGAACAGAAAAAGATGAGCCTTTTTCTCTTTCTATTTTATTGTTTCTAGCATTGGGGTGCTGACTGTTGAGTGTCAACTGGTGTAACTGAGGGCAGGCTCGGCTGGGGAGTGGCAGAAACCAGGGTGACTGGTAAATGCACCTGGATCTTTTTTAGACACCCCCAGAAGGAAGATGCATTCAGGACTTGAAGGCATCGGTCTGCCAGGTCTGCTTGTGCGAGTGCTGAAGTTCAGCACCAGGTGCTGAGGGCAGTGTGTTGGACGTGTGGCAAGGGCCACCCTGCTCTGGTGCCTTCACTTTTTTTCCTGCTCTGACATTGCTTCATAACTTCCCAAATACTCCATGTACTTGACTTGACTCGTGACTTGAGTCCATGGTTAATATTTATTTTCCACAGTGAAAATATTTCTGTTTATTTTTAGTTTCACTATTAACATTGAAATGTATGGTTCTAAAAGAACCAAACACAAGCAAAAAAACCTCCAGGTCCTTTTTTTTGTAAACCAGCCCTGTGGTGGAGGAAAAGGGCTTTGGGAAGCTGAGTTAAGGGGTCAGAAGCCACACCAGGCAGGAGGATTGTCCTTGGGCTCATCCAGTGCGGAACTCTTCCCACCCTGCTGATGTTTGTGTGCAGTGTGTGAAATCACAGCTTTGTCTGAGCTGGAAATGCACTGCTGCATGGCATGGGGGATGGGAGTGGGGACAAGCTTCTGTGGCAGAGAAACCCTCCTCTGCTTTGGAGGGGACCTGGGCGGGCACGTACATTCACAGCCAGGTTTGTGCTGGTCTCCAGTGAGCACAAGCTGAACCAGCTGAGCCTTTTCTCTATTGTTAACTGAATGCCAAGGTGAGTGCTCCTGCCTTTCCTTGCCTCCCTCCCTGCTGTGACGTGCTGGATGCGCTGGAGGGACTTGCTTGTGCCGAAATGTGGTGTGGAAAGGGCAGCTCTGACACTTGCAGTGAAGGAAGATGCTGCAGTGTAACAGGTTCTGTGTGAAGGTGGCAGGTGTGGGTGATATCCTGTTTGGCCAGGAAGTTTCTCCTGCCTTCCTGATGGCATCTGCCCACAGGCTTGCCCAGCTACCACCATTCCCAGCTCTTCTCCCACCACGCCAGAGGTGCAGGCAGCTGCCTGGGCTGGGGTGGGCAGCCTGTGTGGGAGTGGTTCTCTCTTGAGACAGCTTGGCTGTGGAAACCAGAGCCCTTCTTTTTGGTAATTTTCCAGAAACTTCATGTTTCTGGAATAAAGAGATTTTATGTAAATCTCAGTTTCAGTTTAAAAAGGAAGTAAATGACTGCTTGGCTGGAGAACAATGGCAGCATAACCTAAAATGCAGCCTGAAGATGCAGGAGCAAGAATGTGTTTAATTTTAAAATTCTCCGAAGTTTGAGCCAGTCCTTTTGAGGTTGGG
>NW_010406963.1:20824-30564 GCF_000710305.1 Buceros rhinoceros silvestris | reverse complement strand
CGCCGGGTCTTTGTGTGGGTGGGGGGGGGGGTGGTGTGTTCCCCCACTTTAATAATTCACTGACTGCCTCTGCAGTGACCAAACATGCTTGTACCTTACCAGCTGCCCTTCCCTCCCTCCCTCCCTCCCTCCCTCCCTCCTCTGCAGGGTGAGGCAGGAGGAGGGGAGCCCACAGCTGCCTGAGCTAGTGCTTCTTGCAGGATTGGGCTGAGTGGAGACAATTTGTTCAGCACGTAAGCTACTCTGGAGGCATCATAAGAGGAAATCATCTTTTTTCAGAGGGATCTGTGCAAGAGGTACTCATATGTATCTCTTGAAATGTTCATACCTTTTTCTCAGATGTACTTATGATATCTTTAAATGGCATCTTTAAATGCCTTCTTTCCAATGGGAGGTCAAACGATCAGGTGAAGCTGTTCCTCCCCCTCTTGCCTGCTGTATTTTATTAGTTTGGGTTTTTCACGGCTCAGAGTCCTCCCTGGCAGCAGATGCCCAGGCTGGGGTTTGAGCTGTGCTGTGCAGAGCTGCACTGTGACCTGGGGCAGTTCTCAAGGATGGGTGGAGCAGACTGAGGCTGGTGGTCTTGTGCCATGCTTGTGGGAAGCACCTCGGGTCCCAGACGGGAAGCAAGCGCTCTTGCACTGAGCACTCAGCAGGGGTCAATGGGTCTCTTTATCATTTGCATTTTGATATTCCAGATTAAAAGACTTATTTGCAGGTTTTCCTTTTCAGTAGAATAAAAAGGATGCTTTGCCAGACAGTTAATAACTTCCCTTGCTTCTCATCTGGGGAAACCAGCTCATGTGCCCCTGAGAGGGCTGACACTGAGAGGAAATGATCCCTGTAGGAGCCTTCTCTGGAGATAACAAGGGCAGACTGAGCAGCTGAGCTGATCTCATTGCTCACTGCTGCTTTCCCTCCACTCTCCTCTTCTCAGGCTTATCCCCTGTGGCGCACTCCCACACCCTCCCAGCTCTGGTACCTGCCTGGTGCCAAGCGGTTTGGCTTCTAACATCAGTGGAGAACTAACTTGACTACAAATAAAACCCAAACAGTAAAAAAATCGCCCCCAAAACACCCACTTTTGGGGATCAGTTATGCACTGAATCAAGGGAAAACAGCTGAGGGAAGAAAGGTCTCTGTGTTTTGGCAGCTGAGGGCTCTGAGAGCTACCGCATTAATTAATAAGTTGTGCTGTGTAATTTCCCTTTTGGGTGCAGCACAGCTGGGTGCTGGTGTGGGGAGGCAACATCCTCCCATGTGTCCCACCACTTCCTTTGAGCTGCCCCTAACGTGTTCTATTGCTGGGGGTCCTGTGCTGGGGTAGAGACCTATGTGTAACCCAGCCCAGCCAAAAAGCGGCTCTTTCTCCCACTGGGCTGCTGGGGGGGCACTGTGGGGCTGGGCACCGAGGGAGAAATGCAGTTCTTGAACTGTGCTGCCGTTAGAGGCTGCCTGTGAATCACCCCAGGACACCCTACATGTGGGAGCTTTCAAAGAGAAGTGTATAACCTGAGCAACTGCTGTTGGGGAAAGGACACCTGCCATCTGGGTGAGCAGCTTCAGGGGAGCAGGTAGGGTCCGTCCTTCTGCCTTGCAGGATTTCTTGCACAGAGAGCAGAAAACTCTGTGTGTCCCCCCAGTTTGCTGGGCTGGGACTGGGGAAACACTGCTGCACCAGCCCCTACCAAATCCGTCACTAAACCCAGCAGTATGGGCGGGATTTGTAACAGTTTTGCAGTACCTCTAGGAAACCACTTTTATAAAGATCGAGTACTTTTGTTCAGCTTTATTTTGTAAAATGTATTGGAAAAGATTTTTGTAAGATATAATGCAATTACTGTAGTTCACAAAAATCATGCAAATATTTTGACTTGTTAAAGTCAGATTGGAAAAAAAATCTTTGTTCTTATGGGATGTCCCTTAGTGACTAAAAATGAGGGTTAGAGACACTGGCAGTTCGTGAGAATTTTCATCAAGTGATAAAGGACATGAGAAATGTGACTGGAATCCGGGAAGATACATCCGATAGAGAGAAAGAGACTCCTTCCAGCTGGCTACTGAGATAGCGACCTTTGTGTTCCAGGAGTGCTGGATGCCCCGGGGCAAGGCGGCCAGACTGAGCAGCTTTAGAGCAGGAAAACTCTCTGCTTGGGGGATAGCGAACCATTTTGGATCATGTCCCTCTATTAGCTGATACAGAGGAGGAAAAAATTGTGAAGATCAGCTTAGCAAAAGTCAAGCTTTTGTTTTTCTGTTTTTTTTGTACACTTCAGAACAAAACATTGATTTTCTTTTTTTTTTTTGAGAACATCTGTAGTATTTGACACACATCAGAAAAAGTAAAGCAGCAGTAAGATAGGGTCTAGCTGTAGTGTTAAGCCCTTCAGGAGGATTTGAGTAGCACCACAAGTATCTCCTTCCAGCAAAAGCTGGCAAGGATGAAGGAAGGGAGTTGTTAATGGGTCTGTTTCTGGAGTGAAGGTTCATACTGTCCTTGACAGTTGAGTCTGATCTGTGAAGTTCAGTGGCTCAGAGGCCCACAGGTATTTGACTTGCACAGTCCAGTTTAGGCTCTGGTCGCAGCTTACCAACACTTTGAAACCAGCTCAGGACTCCAGCGCTGGTACATCGAGGCTGAAATCTGAGGAACGCCAGTGGTGCTCAGTGCAACAGCTTGTGTCTTATGGGGAGACTCACCCTGGGCCTCAGAAATGGGATCTCTCCCCTGACTCATTTCCGATTCAGAGGAGATACCTCTGCTTACTAGTACTGCTTTGAGGAGGCTGAGAGCTACTCACACCACTACAACTTCAGCTGACAAATTCTGGACCCTTGAGGAGGTGGTAGAGTGTAACTCTGCTTTAACAAGGGCTACTATTATTATGGGGTGTAGGGGCAGGAGAAGCAATGGTAGTCTCCAGCATCAGTGGTGCTTCCGAGCACAGATTTCAGGAACTGGTGGTTGGTTTCCATGGTTTATAACAATAACCTAATAATCAAAGCATTCTGCACCAGTGTTTGAATTACATGGCCTGTTGGATTTGCCATGGAAAACATCACGGGTGGCTTTGAAATTTAGAGATTCATGAGGGTGCTTAAAAGCGAGTCCTGGTGGTCCTGATACGCTGTAGACTAGTTGGTGACATCAAATAAATATCTAAATAGCCAATACAGCCAGTTAGCCCCCCAAATGTGTGTGATAAACCCACACATGTCCATGTGTAGGCTGCACTTTGCTGGACTGAGGTCTCATGCATTTCCTATTCTTTCCCCACAGGCTAGTTTTGTGTCCTATATTTCATTGAGATAATCTTGATCAGGATATATCAGGAAGCCAGTAAATAAGCTGTCTGTCCAGTAGGGATCGTAAAAGAGCCCATTTTGTTCTGAGTAAAAGATCTGCAGCCACACCTCATCCTCCTGCTTCAGAGAAAGGATGGTTGATCCAGAGGCAACGTCGTG
Source organism: Buceros rhinoceros silvestris (assembly GCF_000710305.1). NCBI lineage: Eukaryota > Metazoa > Chordata > Aves > Bucerotiformes > Bucerotidae > Buceros > Buceros rhinoceros. The sequence goes on along the minus strand of NW_010406963.1, from coordinate 27,099 downwards.
GTTCCCAGTGTTGGCATCAAAAGTCTTGATCCGGTACTGCCCATTGTGGACCAAACCAATGGCCAGATGTTTGTTGGCCAAGGTGATATCATAAGTGAAGTAATAAATGCCCGGGATGCTGCATATAAACTTTCCACTGGAAGCGTTATAATGTCCTCCCTCATTCATCAGGATCCTGTCAAATTTGATGGGCAGCCTTTCCCGGGGGTAGCTCTTCGAGACTGCCACAGAGAAGGCAGATTTGGCTTTGTTGGGGTTACAGGTGCAGGGGCCTGGCATCCCGGTCTCGCCCTTGCTCCCTTTAGGCCCTTTCTTTCCTGGTGCCCCGTTTTTTCCAGGATTACCCTTTAAACCCTTGGGGCCTCGTGGGCCTGCCTTGCCAATAGCTCCTGCTTTCCCCTTTGGTCCTGGCTTGCCGGGGTTTCCTGTTCTGCCTTGTGGACCTGGAAGATAAATAACCTGGTAAATTTTTCAGTGAGAGATTATATGGGTGGAAAGGGGCTGTATCATTGCAGCAGTTTATTTTTCATTTAGGATGAAAACCTTGCTGGTGGGAGTCCTGATGAAATACCACCTGGGGCTGGACATCTGTGAGGACTGACTAACCACCTTAGCTATGTAGTCAGCATGATAACGATGGGACCTCAGAGCGGGACAGTCTGTCCATTTTAAGGACCAAAAGGGTGGTTCAATTATCTGGCTCACTTGAGAAAAAGGAGTGATTAATTATAATGCTAACCAAGAACAACCTTAAAATTTGGGAGTGGGGGTGGGTTTCAGGAGGGGGACAGGTTTGTGAAGCTTTTGGAACCTAGCTTTGAGCAGATGGAGTACTTTTAATCTCCAGGTTGGTTTTTTTTATATTTAACATGAAACTGTTGTTTAAAAATTTTTTTTTAAAAAATTCTAGGTATGGGAAAAAGCACAGCCTCGCTGGGGAGTGAACCAGTTATGAACTAAAAGATAGCTGGTGCAGGGACTGCCTTGAGACAGGAAGCCAGCTGGACTGTCGCAGTGATGCTGGAACTGCTGATCAGTGCTGGCTGCGGGAGCCTCTGATGTAAGACAAATTCATGGGGATTTATACGCTGACTCTTGACCTGCTGCAGCAAGACGAGGTTTAACTGCAGCTGTGGGTGGAAACCTATTCTCGCATTCCCTGTTCTGGGTGTGGGAGAGGAGAACAAGGTGCAGCTTTGGCACTGGTGTTCCGCTGGATCAGGAGTGCACTCTGGTGGGGCCACGTGAGATCGATCCCTCTTTGCTCCCCGTAGCTGGTCCCGATGCTCGCTGATCGTAGGGCTGGAGCGAAGGAGAGCCCCACCTCGGGATTAAAGAAGGGTTGTTGCTTGCAGTGATTTGGACTGAGCAGGGTCAGAGCAGTGTCTGTCTCCCAGCTAGAGCTCTCTGTGGAGAAAGTATGTAATTTTTTTCACCTGCCTGTTTCACTGGGGAGTGGGAGTCAGAGAGCAGCACTCTGTCCTGTCTAGAGAGCGTGTATTGGAACAGGAACAATCTCACTTTACACCAAAATGAAGCCAATAGAACCGCATACAGCGTTAAGATGCCAGGAAATAATGTGAGTCTGGATCCCCCTGCTAGGAGCTGATGAGTGTGAGATGTTGGAGGAGGGAGAGTGGAAATTTCTAGAAGAGTTTCCTAAGAGATGTTGTCTGTCCTGGGGCTCGGATTTGGGGTGACAGGTTGCTGTTAACTGGGCTGTTGCACTACTGCATTTATGTTTTAACCTTATGTTAAGTGCTTTTCTCTTACCTTCATCGCCGTGCTCGCCTTTGTCTCCATCTTTGCCATCCTTGCCATCTCTGCCCGGGAAGCCCATCCTGCCGACAGTCCCTGGAGCCCCAGGAGCACCAGGGGGGCCAGGCGGCCCAGGGGGTCCCGGCAGGCTGCATGCCAGCTGGGGACCTTCCTGCAGCGCTCCCTTGGCAAAACCCCCTAGGATGTGGTTCGCCACACAGGGCACAGTCCAGAGGAGGAGGACAGCGGAGATCATGGCACAGCCTGCAAAAAGGAGATGGGATGTGGCTGTTGTGTGGTACCAGCATGTGTAGGTATGTTGGAGTTTCTTCCAACAGGACAGTGTTGTAAAGACTTCATGAAAATGGGAGGTAATTAGGCTTTTTTTCTACTGTCCACCTTCCCTACCTCCTCAAGGACTGAAAACTGTACCGTCTCATGATCACTATGTCCAAGACTGCTTTCAACACTTGCATCACCCACAAGTCCTTTTCTGTTCGCAGTTCCAGTTGGGTGCCTTCCCTCTATTGCTGGTACAAGCCAGGATGTTCTTGGCCACCTGGGCTCACTGCTGGCTGGTATTCAGCTGGCTGTCGACCAACACCCCCAGGTCCTTCTCCATTAAGAAAAAACAGATTCAGTGGGGTGCCTTCCCTAGCTGGCTCCCTCACCAGCTGTGCCAGGAAGGTCTCTTCCACCTGCTCCAGGAACCTCTCGTACTGTTTCCTCTCTGCTGTATTGCATTTCCAGCAGACATCTGGTAAGGTGAAGTCCCCTACAAGAATGGGTGGTAGTGTCTGTGGGACTTCTCCCAGCTTCTTTGAGACAGGGGTACCCTATCTGTCACCAGCAGTCCTGGCGTTGTGTAGACTGACCCATGATCAAAAAACCCGAAGTCCTGCTGCTGGCACCAGGCTTGGAGCCAGGTATTGTTCAGGTGGGTCTTCCTCTTTCTTCCCACATTAACCCCTGTAACTAGAGGGATAGAGAAGAACACTACTTGTGTTCCTCGTCCCTGGCCAGTTGTCCCAAGGCTCTGAAGTATCTCTTGATTGCCCTTGGACTTGTGGGCTCATCGCTGCCTTCTGAAAAGTCAGTAATGGACCATAATCTGAGGGCTGTACTGGGTTGGGAAGCTTCCTCACCACTTCCTTAACCCGGGCCCCTGAAAGGCAGCAGATTTCCCTAAGAAGTGGGCCAGGTCTGCATATCAGGCCTTCTGTTCCCTTTGGAAGGGAGTCACCTATAACAATGATGTGTCTCTTTTTTTCTTTTTGGGAGTGGTTTTCATGCAGGGCTTAGACTGACTTAACATGGGGAACACTTCTAAGATAGACGAATTGTCATCCTCATTGATTGGTTCCTCTTGCAGGGCCTCTTACCTGTTGTGTAAGGGCACCTGGGAGGGTGGGGTGGTTGCTGAGGTGACATGCCTGCTGTGCTGGCGTGAGAGAAGTGAGTCACAAAGCCTAAAACTGACTCATTCAAATCTGACTCGTTCAAATGTGGCTGGCTCAATGCTCGGTAGCTCATTGATTAAGAGAGATCAAGTTAAGCCAAAGGTTTTTTTTTAAAGGAATTAGCCATGTATCACTTTGATACAACTCCTACCCGTGGGCTAGGAAGTCCCATCTTATTTGATGGGAAAGACTCCTATGAAATTTAGACTTTTCCCTTATTACAGCTACCCATGATGGTAGGGGCTTAAATTTTACAAGAATCATCCGTTTGCATAGGCTTTGGAAGTACAGAACACAAGCAGAGTGAAAAGCAAACAAGCTGCCTGTCAGCTTTTTCAGGCTCTGGTGCTGAAGCAAATTTGTGGTGAAACACAGAGGCAATAGACGAGCTGAGATATCCCAGCCCTTGCAGTCTGTCAGTGGCCTTTTGGCCAGGCAAGGTCCTGCTTGGCATTAAGTCAAATGTCGGCAGGCTTTAGCATCTCCCCTGGAGTGTTATTTCCAGTGCAGGAGTTAAACGTAAGATGCTTAATGTATCGTGTAGGTTTCGTGTTGGTCTGAGTGCTCTCATCCTGGAATTGCCTCCTGAAGGGGGTGGAAATGTGTATTACATGCTCCAAATGCAGCGAGCAATATGCTATGTAGTCCCCCAGTTCGGTGATACGTGTGATTAAGAACAAGCAGAGGAGTGGGAGATGCAAAACAGATCTCTGTGCTGCGTCTGGCTGCAAAGCCATTTTGTTCTTCAGCTCTCCTTCAGTTTTTTTGTACCTGAATTTATTTGCTGCTGGTGAAAGGTGTTGGCTTAATGGCCTTGTGAAACAGAAACCACCAGCCAGTATTAATGCGGACAGTTGAACAAAGTCTTCTCAGTTCATGGAAAGGGAAACAAAATGTTAAAATGCCAGTGGAATGGGAAGATCCCAAGGAAAGCTACATCCCTACTTCCCAGTAACCACCTCAAATGGAGCGGAAGTGAGAGGCGTCTAGAGGTGGGTGACACTAGTAAGTTGCGTCAAGGAAAAATGTTGTTGTGGAGCATAACACGGAAATAAAATGGGACTGCTTCATGTGGAGAAGAAACGGGCAAGAGGAAGCGTAGGGCAGGAGGGCAGCTCATTCTCTTAAAGATTCTCGCCGTAAGTACTTCTGTTAACTTCTGTTACCTTCAGACAACGCACCTACTTGACCTGATGGGATAAAAAGGGGCCGAAACCAAATACCTTGAGGCTGAGAGGTTAGTAGTACCAGTACCTGGCTAGATGGGGAATATTCTACTACCTGGAGCCATGCTCTGTGCCACTCCTGAGTTGGTGTTAACTAATGGCTCCACAAGAACATTTCATCCCACGCCACAGCAGCGCACGTAGGATGCAAAGCACAGTCACATTCACCAGAGGCTCTATAAATAAACCCTTAAAGAAGTCTCTTTGAAAGAAAACAAACTTCATGATGTTCCACCTTAAAAGAGAAACTGCTTCTTGACGTAGAAAGTATGACGAGCTCCAAAGAGCAAATTGGAAACAGATCAGCATCTTTCCACAGTAAGGACGGCAGGCCTGGCACTGGAGGCCGTGCAGCAGCATGGTTTCAGCTGAGGCCTCACTTTTCTAATGATAGTTTAATCAAGGTCTTTGTTAATAGGGTTTTGAAGACTTTATGGGCATGACTGACACCTGCTGTGCAGGAGCGTGCACTGTGCCCAGGGGATTATAGGGTGGAGATCCTACATTGTCTGACCAAGTGTGGGGACTGGGTGATTCTGCAGTTTGTACCTTCCACTGCAGCTCCTCAGCACCTGGGGACAGCACACTGGTACTGGGCACCACTTTCAGCACAGGGAAAGAAAGTGGACCAGCTTCACTGAAACAAGCTAGCTCAGGTGTCCACAGCACTGGCATGGCTGGCCAGGCTTTAGGGCTGCCATGCTCCAGCTTCTCCTCAGCAGACCCTGGGACAGCACCGGGACTTGCTTGAGGTTATCAAGCAGGTTGGTACTGACCTAGGGCCAGAGAAGAAGTGCTCTGGCCCTTCACGTGTGGAGTGTGTCTCCCTCTGATGCCATGTTGGTGATGGGCAAGATGTCATGCACACAGAAATGCTTTTCTTCCCAATGCTTAAAAATAGCCTATCCAGCCATTGACTCTGAAATGATGTCTTCTGAAATGTTTAGCAGAATGGTGCTTTCTAGGTTGTGTGGTTGAAGATGACCAAGCCTTTGGGCTAAGGAGATGGTGCAACTTGTGGAGACGTGATGGACAAGGGCAGCACTGAGTTGCTCTGACTGATATAGAGGGTCTTGGAGGAAAGACTCTTTGAGCTCCCAGATGCTAGGGAGGCTCAGGCTGAGATCTTGTGTTCTGAGTATAGCTGGGTCAAGTCTCCTCTGAGGGAGAGAGGGGAGAGGCTCCAAAATGTGCTGCCAATGTCTGGGCCCCAAGATGGAAGGATGAGGCAGACAGGTGGAGGAATAGGTGTCTATCAGCTGGGATTGAGAGACAATGATTCCCTGTGTCCTTCAGCCAAAACAATGAAAATTGCTGCTGTGGGTCCAGGGCATCCCCCGGGATCAGTGGTCTGTAAAACTGAGCTGTGGCTCCCCACGGGGTAATTCTGGGGAATGCTTGTCAGGAAACAAACCAGGAAGGGGATCTTGTTGGAAAATGTGCAATCCTGAACTCTTAAAGCCAGAACACACCTTTGTAGAAAATACCTCAAGGCAAACAAAGCAATAAAGAGAGAGTGTCAAGTGTGGTACAAGCAGAGCTGCGGGTTTACTGGCTTCTCACTTCCTAACAAGCTGCATGTTTGGGGGCCTTCGCTATGATTAAGTAATAGAATAAACTGAATGATTCTATGCAAGAATCCATGTGTCTGAATTGGGATGTTCTGACTTGGCCCCGTGGCCTTTATGTGAGAGCCCATTTCTGGTTTAGGATGTTTTGTTGTCATTGGTTGTTGCTTCAGAGGGTCCTTCTCTTCGTTCTGGAGCTCAGGCGCTTGGCAGAGGCTGCTCTGTGCCCGGGCTTGCCCTGCCACAGGGGCTGGGGAAAGGAG
>NW_010406963.1:2876-20601 GCF_000710305.1 Buceros rhinoceros silvestris | reverse complement strand
AAACCTGAGCATCCCATGAACTTTATAGCACATGGAGCATCTGTACAGCGGGTCTGCAAACCCTTGCTCTCCAATAGCTGTTCTGTGCACACCCCTTGTTGCTGGAGCTGCAAGGCATCGCTCCGTCACCCGAGAGCCTTGATCCCTGGGAGCTGTGACCCAGCAGGGCTCTTTGCAGCCCCCAGCCCTTGTGTGCGCGGGGTGACTTAGATAAAAGAAGGTGTGCTGCCAGTGACGGCAGCTGAAATGGGTGTGTTTAACTTCTGATACAAGCCAGTGCAGTAGCTGTCCTGGACACGAGTTTGATCTGTCATCTGCTGTTGCACAAAGCAGTGTGAAAGGAGACAGAGTGATGCGTGTCCTGCGCCTGAACCTGCATTACCGTCGTGGCTTGAGGCAGTTGGGGATCCCTGTGGCAAACCTTTCCCAGCCCTGAGCTAAAGCCCGGTTAGAGAGCTGCTGATCGGTACCACAGAGAAGGGAGAGGCTGCAGTTTTTGACACCCACAAGGTGGGTGCTCCCAGCAAAAGTCTGAGGACTGTTTCCTTCCTGGAGTATTTCTTCTAACTGGTGACTGCTGCCTTTGTGGATTCCTGTGCGGGTGTTGGAAACCTGAGTGCTCAATGATTTAGACCGTATTTGGTAAGCTTTCACAGTAAAGGTTAAGAGGAGGGAGGAGAAAAAAAATGAATCTACTCACCACGACTAATCTCTTCAGTGAGATCTTGACAGGCGCTGGACACCTACACGATCTTAAGCAGATGTCTCACTGCAGATCGCTGTCACGCACAGAGCCCAGCGCCGTCCTGCCGCAGCACGGTCCTTCCGAGGGGTGTGCAATATTGACTTCAGTCTGTCTTCTTTCTGAGCGTTTTGCCCCTTTCTGTGTGGATTGCTAGCTTCCTGCAGCAGCTCCAGGTTCTGGCTCAATGTTCCCGAAGGCATATTTTCATTATTGTGTAATGGGTCTGTGCCTCTTCCTCTGTCACGTGTCACGGGAAGAAATTTTTACGCACATATGGCTGGAAAGCTGTTGATGCTTGAGGAGCTTTTTCCTTTCTCTCTCTCACTTGCAGTCTTGTCTGAAATGCTCAGGAGTTGCCCGGATCATTTCTGACTGATTCCGCCTCTCTTGGCTGTAGCTGCTGCCCGGGCAAGCAGCACTGGTAAGGGACGGGTAACGCAGGTCAAACTAGGGAGCAATTTTGACACTTGATCCTGGAGCATTAGCAAGGGAAACAAACCTTGTCCTAAGGGTGGAAACTCACTTCTGAAACAATTTAGCAAACAGGTAATGGCAGATCACTCCAGGCTTGAATTATCGGACATCACAGTGAAGCAGCAGCTTTGCAAATGCGAATGTCGAGAAGAAACTGCACTACCTCAGTGCTGCTTGAGGTGGATGTGCGAGACAAAACACGGAGAGTTTTCCGTAGGGATGGCAGGGTGAGAATGCTTCTGTCTTTGGAAAAGGCTGGGATTTTGTTTTAAGCTTGCGAAGTAATTACTAAACCCTTAGCAATGGCTTAAGGTAAGGCAGTAACACCAGAAGCAGTGGCTGCAGCCAGAGTTCAGCTTTAGTTGTGCCAGCCCGGTGTAGAGCCGCAGTAAATCCCCGTCCCTTCTTGTTTCTGTGCAGCAGCAAGTCAGGGTGTCTTGCCTCTGGGCAGTGTTGTAATCCTGGTTTGTACCAGCCCTTTAAAACAGAACTTGCAAATGTCTTACAACTTTCAAAGCTGACAGTGCATCCCTAACAGCCCCTGGAGAGGTGCAGAGGCACAAACGGGGGCTGAAGAGTATCCCCAGCCCGCTCCCTGCTGCCCACCCCTCCCCTCCCTTCCTGCTCTGTGGGATGCTCTGTGATGCTGCTGGGGTTGATACAGACCAGACTCATCATCTTAAGGGGGAGAAGGGGTGAGAGTCTAGACAGGAGCTGCGAGCTGACCCAGACCTAGAGCCTTGCCCCCTGGGTGCCCAGTCTGGCAGCGTGGGAGATTATGGGGGACCTGTCACCCTGCTGGGAGGGCAGTCATGGCCTTAGGGCCATCATCACCCATGCAGAACAGGTCGCTGGTGCTCCTGGCCACATCCTCTGGGTCCTGGTTGTGGGTGCGTGTGTCCTGCTCTGTCCTGGCCAGGATCCTGCGTGGTGCATGGGACAGGCGTGTGCTCGGTGGCAGGGCTCCAGATCCTGCCCTGCTGCTCTCCAGCCAGTAAATGTTTTCTGGTCAGTGCACATCAGCAGCTGATTGGGAGTGTGCTGGAAGTATAACTCCTTACTCTGCCAGAATTTATCCTTATCAGAGCTGTTGTGGGTTTATCTTTTTTCAAGCTTTCCCCTGCACGCACTGTTGGAACATGGTGGGAATGGATGTAACGTAAAAAGGAAATCTGCTTTTGCTTATACATGCAGAGTACATACAGTCAGCTTTGAGAGCTGAAATCCGCTCAGCTGCTCCTGGGAGGGGTGGGACTGCTTGGCCGAGGAAGCACAGCGCTGTTTTCCTGCTGTGCTGATGGTCCTACAGAGCTCCTTCAGAGCTGCTGCCCCAGCTCCCTGACAGCTCAGCTCAGCTCAGCAATGTTCCCTGCCATTGAACAACTCCCCTCCCCAAACACATGCAATCATTATCTTAAATATCACTGGTCTAAGGGCTGCTTCAGAAAAGCTGCTCTGGGGCAGCTCTGGTGATCAGCCAAATGTGCATTCTCACTTTCTGCCTGTTTCCATGAAGTCTGTAGGAACGCGGCTCTCCTGGAGAGCCTCTCCCACCCGGGTGTGGGGCTGGAGTCAGCCAAAAGGCTCAAGGCGTTACACGTGCACGGATCCTGCCTCGCGTTTCTTATGAAACCACGTGAAAAGTTCCCATGAGCTTTGCCAGCATGCCAGCTGGATTGGCCTGGGAAGCCGCAGCGGTTTTCTCAGACACTGACGGTGTCGAGAAGAAAAGCCCTTATGCTTATCCTGAACCTGCCCCATGGCAGCTGTGTGGGTCACCGAGGCTTTCGGATGGGTGTGAAATGGGCCAGGCATGAAATGGTGCTTGAAAATACAGAAGTCCTGCCGGACAGTTCAAGGTGTGACCGGTGAATTCACGGTTACTGGTGATTTTGTGCCCAGATCCATGGTGTGATGAAGGCAGCAAGAGCCTGACCTAGTTCGTTGGCGTGGGGAGAGGCAGTGCTGGGAAGCTCCTGCCAGGCAGATGGAAAATATGTCTGTGCTGCAACGCTGGGCTGAGCTCACCCGGGGTCCCAGACAGCTCTGCTGGAGAACATGTTTGGCAGCACACTTTGTTAAATAAATAAACTGCCTGTTCACAGTGAAGCGAGCAGCCCTGAGACTCAGTTCTCAGTTCATTTCGTTTCAGCTAGACATCGCAGGGAAGCGTTACAAGAGATTGTGTCCCTTCTGTGCTGCTTTTTGGCAAAATCTTCCCTGCCAAGACTGACATGGGTTTCACCGTGGGTCACGGGGACGGCGGCTCGTGCTGCAGTGTGAGGAGCTGGCTCAGGTGGACATCCACCTCGGCAGACCCCCACGGAACACACTGAGGGGGTCCCTACCGTGGGTGGGCTGCTGGGGCTTGTTGTGGTGCTTCCTCCTCCGCAGCAAAGCTGACCTGCCCCTGCTGCCCCTCATAGACCCCCACAAGCTTGGGAGGTTCCACCTCGCCCAGGCTGGGCTCTGCTCCTGGCTGGTGTCCTCCTGTCTCCCACTGGTGCCCCCAGCATGGCGCATTGTGGCTTTATATCTGTTAGATAAAGGCTGTTGGGCTAACGTGGGGTGAGAGAAAGGTGCGTCACCCAGCACTACAGGGCGAGAAGCGTAGTTTCAGCTTCGCTAGCGCCTGTGCACGCCCTTGGGTGAGAAAGGCCATGACGCTGCCGCCCCAGGATGGCAGCTCTGGACCGTGTCCCGGGGAGGAAGGTTTTTCCCGTGTTTGATTTCTGAGCTCTAACGCGTTTCACTGTCACAGATACCGACCTTGCAGCAATGACTTTGTAACCAAATATGACTCAGCAAATGCCAAAATAGGTGCAGTTCACCCAGAGGCTGGAGGCAGCCGAAAATACAGCCTTCCCGCTGCACCGGGCATCGGCGACGGCAGTGCACCTCCCCTCAGAGATGAGCGTAGGTGCTCTGGGGTTTGGGGGGAGATATTGAAGGGAGGGAAAAAGCATTTTTCTACCCAACAGGCCTCCTGGCTTAGTGTGGAATGGTGATTTGAGTAATTTTTATTGCCCTGCCTAAAAGGAGTTTGGAAGTCTGTAAGCAGTCTTCAGAGAGTGATTGTCCCTCTCCAAAAGCCACCATAAAAATGAGTCAAATCTCTGTTTAAACTTAAAGGATGCCCTTGAGACCATTAGTTCTGCTTAGAAACAGCAGTCCTAGCCCATTAAGATAAAAATAAATAGAGCTTATTTTAGAAAGAGGAAAGCAGCCCAAGCACCAGTGAGCCACTGCAAGCACAGTGCAGAAGGTATGTCAAGGTTGGGGTTTTTTCTTTTGTTTCACGCACCTCCTAATTCAAAGTGAAACTCAGCAATTTTTTTGCCTTACCACAACTGGCTCCTGCCTAGGTATCTAATAACATAGACAAGAAAAAACTCTCCTGAAAACGCCGTGTATTTTCCAACATACAAAAAACTGCAGCCCTGTTCCTGGGGTCTGTATCATCCTCATCAGTCCCAGTACTGGGGGACATGGGCAGCATTTGCTCAAGCCAGGAAAACCAGCGGCAGCTATCACCCGTGTCCCGTTACAGGGCCTCTATCCTTCAGGGCAAAGCAGCATCCCCCGGAGACAAGAGAAAAATGACTTACATCGCGTGCAGGCAGTGACAGCCTGTGCAGGCAGTAACAGCTACAGATAAAACCCTCTCTCCTGCTGCTACTTTCCAAGCACAGCATTTCCATTAGAGCTGGCTCTGCTGTTCCAGAGAACTGACAATTTGCTAAGCATGGTCTTTCAGCTTCTCCTAAAACACTGAGAAAATGTTAGTGTATCGGCAGAGTGTAGTGTGGGGCTGTGCTGCCTCTCGGGGGTTCAAACCTGCAGCCCAGTGCTTTTGCTTCTGCCCGTGCCTGAGAGACTTGCTAAAGCAAGAAGGGGGAGCTGAGCAGAGCCAGAAGCCAGCGGAAGGCACCATCTTCCTCCCTCTTCTCGGGTCTCACGCAGCCCCGAGGCTGATGGCGTAACCCCTTCCCAACCAGCATGTGCAGAACCAGGAGCAACGCTAACACGGGGAAGCTTCTCCTTCACCCACGATCCTGTGACAGCCGCCTTGTCAACGGGCACCACAGCAGGTGACTTCAGCCTGTGCCGTGCTCCAGCACCCGCTTCCCTGCACGGCTAGCACGACTCATGGCAGCTCGGGAACAGAAACCAGTGGGTCACAGCTCACAGCTCTGCCTTGAGGAGCTGGCGGAGCCAAAGCTGCAGTTCCGGGCTTTAGATTAAAAATCGAGAACAAATGCATGTGTAAATGGGATAGGGCTGTAAATGCATCTGAAAAAAAGGTCCCACTCTGAGGAGACGTGGCGGGAGATTGTAGAGTAACGGGCCAAGGACAGCGCTTAGAGCCAAATGCTGTGCCGAGGAGGGGCTGAGGAGAGGCTGCTTCTGACACGCTTTGGAATTACCGGAATTGCTTTTAAGACTTCGTAGGCTGGAAATGCTGGGTTTGCTAATCTGTCCACTGAGGAAGGTTTTCTTAGGCAAAGTGCGTTTTTCATCTGTTCCACTGAGGTCTGAAAGGGCTGGGGTTTTGCAGAAGCAAAAATCACCGCTGTCTGCCACCCTAGTGGGCTTCTGGTTGGGTCATCTAAGGGATGTGAACAAGTTTGTTTCATGTAAAATAACTAGTTTAAGTTAGAATGGTATTTGTGTCCTCTTCTTTGGTGCATCTGGCAAAACAAATGCCAACCAGAGAGCTAAAAGAACCACAGCCTGCATGTTGGTGCGGCCACGGTGTTTTGGCCTGAATGGAGTAATTAAAGTTATACCCAAAAGCCGTAGAGAAAACCACAGCTATTGGTTGTGCTAGGCTCTAGAGGGCACAGAAAATCCTGTCTTTTCTGCTTTTTTCTTTTTCCTAGACTTGATTTTTAACTAACTGCTGTCATTCCTGTTTTTTCTGATCCCTCCACAGTCTAAAACAATTACACTCATGTAGAACAGCGCATCTTCCATTAACTCACCCAGGAAAGCCATAAAGATCCAATTACAGAGAATTGTGGAGGCAGTAAAAGAACTACCCTCTGGCATCTCTGGAAAGATAACACGGAATGCTACACATTTCAACAAAAAATAAAGGAGAATGCTTTTACCTATGCGTTCAAAAATGTGAATGTCTTCAAGTCAGCTGGCTAGTTCAGTTTGCAGACTTTACCGCAGACAACCAGAACTCAACAGGATGAAAAATAAGTCAAAGCAATTGCTGAAAAGGGAACCAAAAAATTTTTTTTGAGGTTTGCCAAGTGCCAGATTCAGAGTGTGTGCTGGGAGGGTCTGTCTTGTCTTGTGATTTGAGAATTTGACTGGGCTGTGCTAACAGGCTGAAGGATTTCCTCTCACCTTGCTTCTATCTCTGTGCATGCAAAAACCGTTTCCCATCTTCAGCGGCCCCTGCTAGAGCACGCTCGTTCCCATTTTGTGTTCATTTTTGTCCAAGCTGCAGACTTGTTTCAAATGCATTTTAGAAAGGAAAAACTTCTTGTGCGATAGGAAGCAGTCCTTGGATGCGCACAGCCGAATCGCATGCCAAACCCAGGGGAAGCAGATGGAGGAAAATTAATCCCCATGATCAGATCCATGATGTTCTTTAACATTTAACCCTTATGATATAAATAGGACAACATCTCTTAAGCCTTATTTGTCCTTTAACTGTGTGAGACTTGATGCAGATGAGATCTGCTCTGCCTTGCTCACAAGCTCAAGGAACTGTATTTTGAATAAAACTCTACCATTCTTTTTCCCCCCTGCAGCTGCCTTTCTGTGTCCCCAGGGAGGGAGCTGGTCCATCCTCCCTCCAGGCTCCCTCGTGGTCTGGCAGAACAGGCTGCCAGAAGCTAAGTTAGAGCCACCTCTTCAGGTATTGAAAGCAAATCCGCTCACAGGAGTATGCTTAGGGTGGAACGCAGTATGGGTTTTTGTGATGAACTGATCTCCCTGCAGCACTGAACATGTTATACCGGCTTGTAAAACCCCTGCACCTTTAACTCTCTCCCCCTTTTTCTCTTGAACATAAAGAAAATACTCACTAAAGAGGGTTTAAATCAGAACTTTACAGGCTGCCTAGACTGGTGAATTATTTGTTCTTCACTCTAAATTGCTCTTTCCAGTGTTATTTCTGAATTATCTCCTTTATAAAGAATTAAGTCTTTAGCTACATTTAGAAAGGTGATGCTCCAAACAGCTCCAGGAACTGGTAACACGGACCCTTCTGACACCTCACCTTCCCTCAAATGGAACTTGGCACTGACCAAGACGACGGCAGTGGGTACCTCTGTGGCTGGAGGTATGCTGGCCAGACCTGCAGAGTTACAGCCCTCAGAGGAACACGAGTTTACAGTTCCAATCAGCTAATTCAGAAAAATCACCCGGGGACAGTCTGCATTCAGGTCATTCCAGAGGATCTCTGGAACACGGTAAACATTCATCCTAAAACTCTGAGCATCAAAGAGAATATCGCAGATAATTTTAACGTGCAACTACAGTGCAGACTAATGCAGAATTGCCATTATTAGCTACATATGCTAAATTAAAATAATCCCCCAAATGGCTGTGAAATCACACATACGACACTTAAATGTGTGTTTATTTTACGTCATTACTTGTGGACAAGAGCAGTTTTCCCCTGAAATTATCCGTAACGTACAAAGGTCAAAACATGAGCTGATGTGGAAACTTGGAATGCGAATCACTAGGACAGCAGAAGGAAAACTGTATCGCTAATAGTTTTTCCCCTCTGACTGTCTAAATCCACATTGTTTGTGGAAACATAAAAGTAATTTCTGCAAAAGCCAATTTCTCCTCTTTAAAGTTTTTCCTTCCCGGGACTTGGTTACATTAACAAATCCACCCCCAGATCTTTGATCTCACGGGTTGGTTATATTTTTTGCAAGTGCTAGGAGGATTTGAAAATCAAGTGTTATAAAATAAAAAGTCTGCAGTCAGATTTATAAATCCGATAAAATAAACTCTACATTCAGAATTCATATTTCTGCAACAAAAATAAAGGGGAAGCAGACTCGGAGAAAACCTAATGAAAAAAGAAACCAGCTTTACAGGAGGAAGCTGCAGGTACAATGTACTGTTTCATTTTCTTCCAGTAATTTCAACTTCTTTCATTGTTTAGAAAGTGCAAATTTTAATCAGGTTCTTAATTTTAAGAAGACCAGACAGGATTACGGAGTCTTCCTCGTACTACCATTAATACAGCCACATTAAATGCAGTTATAAAAGCCATGTTTAGTAAGACAGTTTAAGCCGTAACAGAAATAATTCTCAGCCTTCCAACTGTAAAGTCATGCTGTGAAGTTTTTCACCCATTGCTTCAACTTTTGATAGTGAAAGGGGAAAACTCCCAGTTCAAGGGCTCGTATTGCCAAACACAAAGCAGTGCTGCTTCCCATTATCACGGGGTGTTACACCACGTACCAGGATTCTGGACGTTAATATGGGTAAGATGATTATCAAACAGAAAACCAAAGAGCTCGGAGTTTTGCAACGGAAATTTATATGTTAACATCTGTCGGAACAGAACTTAAAAGCTCCACACTCAGTTCTCCTAACCTCTGCATTAAAATGGCTGGGCAGCATTTCATTCAACATATATTAATTCAACAAAAACTGTACAACGCAATCAATTCTCACATTTCAAAATACTTACTACAAAAGTGATGAGGAAAGAAGACATTTCTTTCAAAGCCGCGTGGCAGGCAACCCCCTTTACAAAGACGAGGCTTCAGTAGCTCTACCAATCCTTTTTTCAATAATTTTTGTCCTACATCAAGTGACAGCTGCTGACCATTGGAGTGGTCAGTTTTCCTGAATGTATCATGACTTTTTGCATATATTAGTCGGCCAAACAAATCTAGAATCCCAGCCGGCAGCAGATCTTTCCTGTTAAAGGCTTTACAGAGCAGTTGTGTGTATTTAACATATATCGCATTTTATATACGTATGTGTGCATATGTATTTGTGACTGCGTACATATACATACACACACAGATAAAACTGCTGCAAGTACTGGGCTGTGCACGTCTGTAAGGAGAAACATTCAGTGTCTTCTCTGGTGCAGGAAAAGCTCTCTGGAAGGTAAAAGTATCTACAGAGCTGTAAACAAGTACGAAAAGAGTCGCGAGTCTCGGAATGGTTTCGCCGTGACTACTGTCCAAGAAAAGAGGCCATGGGATCATCCGGCCGCTGACGCTTCATTCTGTAGGCTTCCATTTCCTCTTCTGTTGGCTCCTTGGTTTCATACTGGCTGTTGTATGGCCTCTTCCTCTCATCCAACTGCATGATTTCTTTAACGTGGAGAAGACGAGCCTCTTCAGCATTGAGTGCCTAAAATGAAAGCAAAGAAAAAAAAAACCCACAATGAAAATTAAGCAGAATAAAGGGTAAAATGGCATTTGGCGAGTAAGATACTTGAAGCATTTTATTGCTTGCTAGTTGCCAAAATCAAGTAACAAACTCCTTGGGTTTAGTTAAAATGTAATGATGATCCAGCAAGTACAAGAGCGGATAAGCCAGCGTGGGGGTTGGGTTGGTTTTTGTTTTGGTTTTTTTCTTTTTCCAGTCAGAGAGCATTTTTTTTTTTCTTTTAAATGCTTTTTGAAAGACGTGTTATCCTATTCCTCAAACTACTACTGGTGAAAAGAAGTTGCATTTGGACAATGCTTTGATTAACGATGGTCTCCCCTTAGTTTCACGCTCCGAATACCCAGAGGCAGGCTGCTGTGCTTGCGGAAGGGCTGTTCAGCAGCAGCTGGCAGACAGCTTGCTGGATTTATTGCATCAGCTGTGAACTGGGCCTAGGTCTGGGATCAAAAGTGCTAAGTTTAGCTCTGACAGTGCCTTTGATCTCTCCATCTTTTTTCAATACACAAATCACTGCATTCTGCAATGGTTTTTTTTATAGATCTACAGCTGTAATAGGTGCCTAGACAGGAAGTGTTCTAAATCATCTAAACTAAGTCTTGCAAAACTAAATATTTATTGCATGTTTGCCTGAGAAATAGGGGATGTACTTTAGAACATCTAACAGCATTTTAAATTTGCTCAAGTTCAAAATTAGCATCAAAGAACACCCGACGGAGTAGCACAAGAACTGCATTACAGACTTCATAAAACCAACAGTGCTGTAAAAGGTATTTCAAGTCCTTTTTGCCACAAACCCACTGCAGGATACAGCGCACCTTTTTAAGTTTTTCTTGCTTCTTTTTCTCTTCACCCTCGCTATCTGAATTTGAGCTCTTCTTGTGCTTCTTCTTTTTCTTCTCTTTCTGTTTCTCTTGGTGGATCTGTAAGGTGGAAAACCAGTTACTGTTAAGATTCCACTTGTCAACACTAGTAACGTTCAAGCTGTTAAATCCCAACCGTCTATTAATGCCATCTGAGACGTTAGTGTTCAGTAGAGATGTTAATCTAATAATGCAGTCTAGTAATTGTCAGACTTACTATACTTACATAATTTTGTAGTTACACGTATCTTTCCATCTCTTAAGATGCTGAGGAAAAACACCTGCCTTCCTGAGAAAGGGAAATGACCTACCTCCATCAGCGTTTTGGGCTTTGCCATGTGTTCTTCCTCCCTGGGCTGCTCTTCCAGTAAGCTTGCTTCAGCATTCTGTATGAGCAAGGAGAGAAAGGAGACCTGCTTACTAAGCACATTTGGAAACGGGAAGGAAAAGTTTAAAAAAACAAAAAAAGCAAGCAAGACCATCTAAAATGCAGGTAGGATGACGGAATGGTTTTTACTCTAAGTGACTAAGACAATACTTACAGCAATTTCTTTCCCAGCTTCTCCTGTACAGTATGAGTACTTGACAAATGAGTGGCAGCATTTGTAACCCCATTTGCCGTCCTTCCAGTAGGAACCCCAAATGCACTGCAAGAGAAGACACCACAGCAGTGAGGGCCGTAGCGATGCTCCCCTGGGAGGCAAGCTGCAACTGATTCCTGAGGCTGTATCCCAGTAGGTAAATCACTCAAACAATCCAGAGCGGAAAGTTAGAGAAATTTGTGCAGTTTAATGTTAGCGTACAGGTAGAGTTTCAAAAAAAGAGAAAAGCAACAGGATGTGGTCAACTCATATTCAAAATTGAAGGGAAATACAGAAACTTCCCCTGGAGTTTAAGATGGCCATCGCCAGTCCTCACGTAACACTGCAGTCACGACAGTCTGAAACTCCTCTTTGCTCTGTTAATCACACCGTACTGTGTCGCACCACACCTCGTTCCTTTCAGGGGGAAGGCACCTGATTTTTTGTAATTTTAACATAAGCTAGGGCTTACTGTATGGTTGTTGATCTTCACATCCTCTTCGTATTTAGAGCAAGCAACAGCTTTCTCTTGTCCTTTGATGACTGTTCCATGCCTAGAGTACTCCACGTAATCTTCTGTTTGAGCTAACAGCAGTTCAGCTGGTGGGGCATCCAGATGTTCTTGTCCTCCATACTAAAATGCAAATGGAAATGACATATGATAGTTTTGACCGCCCCCCACCTTTTACGTAGCGAAGCACACATTTCAAAAACATCACCTTCAGTACTTTCTGAAGATGACACAAAAGAGGTGGATAGAGACATTTAATTTTTAGTGAATAGTTAAGAGAGAAACACACCTGCTCCTCCTGGAGGAGCTTTTTGGTGTTTTGGTTTGGTTTTTTTGGTTGGTTGGTTTTTATGCCCGGAGGACTACAACTGTGATATTCCTCACTCGAAGCAGGAAAACTTTTCAGAGCAAACCCAAAGGCTTTGATAAAGCCACAGCTGTACTTCCTGTCCTCCTCCAAAGTGGAATGTTGACGAGATTAGAATCTAAATGGATTTAGTTCTTTGTCTGCTGTCCAAGAAATGAGTTGGAAAATATAAGTATTTATCTAGAAGACTGCACCCAAAACTCAAGTCTGAAAATCCTGCTGCCCACGTTTAAGAGAAAAGTATAGAAATAATTTTGGGAGACTGTTATTTGTGTCTTTTCCAAAAGATACAACTTTTAAACAGTAAAATAATTTTTTCAACCACTCGAATTATTTTAAAAAAAGAAAAATTTAGATTCCCGCTCCTCCTACATACTCCTGTCACACTTTTCATTGGAGAAATTCTGACAGTTACGGGAAGAGAGCCCAGACTTCAAACTCAACAGAATTCTTACTACATAAAACCAAACGTCTGTTACCTTCTCTAGGATGCTTTCTTTCTGCTGTGCCTTGAAATCTTCTTTTTTCACTTTGAAGGATTTATACAGTAGCTCCAATTTTGTAGGGTCTGCTTGAAGATGAACTTCAGAGCCTTTGTCATAAGCCTCCCAAGCAAACACTGTGTACACAAGAGGTTTCACCTAGTATTTATTCTAAAACTGGCATACGCATTCAAATTACAACCTTTAATTCTGCAATATTTTGAAAGAAAGCCTCAGTCTAAAGACTTTAATGTTCTCTTTTGCAAGAGAGAAGCATTTAAGTCTTTTACATCCATTTCCTTAAAAAAAATGAACTTACACTGTGTCTGTGCCATTGAAATGGTATCTCCAGTGTAGCGAACAAAGTTGTCACCTGCATAACCAACTCTGCAGAAAAGAACAAGATGATTCTTAGTATTCGAGTACCACCATTTCATTTTAAATACAGTTACAAAACCCCAGTAGGAAAGTAAAAATTCTCCTTCGTGCCCTGAGAGTTAAGAACGGAGGGAGAGGAAGGAGTGTTCAACTCAGTCCGTGAAATGACAGCCTAGGCTCCTCACAGAGTCACGAAAGCATCAGATGGCACCTCGGAACACTCGATGCTGACATTTACATGCAAACATCTTGCGACACAGACCTGAAGCTCTGTCTGGGATACTGAGCACCATGCATCAAACTTGGATCTAACTGCACAATCAATATGCGTAAACAGTAGGTGACATTCTAGCATGGAGGTTCTCAGCGTCGGGATTTGTGAATCCCTCCTCCCACCCAGACCCAGTGTATTTTACTGACTTAAAGCACAGTAATAGCTTTACTGCTCTCAGTCACTTCTGCACACCCCTTGGAGAGATTCACGAAGAGTACAGGAAATACAGGCTGAAAAGCAAGTGAAGGTAACCACCCAATTTTCCACTCTTTTTATCTCCCCAAAGCCATTCTGAAAAATTTAGAGTCTGCAAAGCTGTGGCAGAAACAGAAATTCAACAAAGGTCAAATTATGACTGTAGAGAGACGCGAAAGCATCTGCACCTAAAAAAAGAATTGACTGGCATTATTCTAGCTGGGGGCAAGGAGAGGTGGAAAGAGCATTATTTGCCAGCATTTAGCCACTGCCTCTCTATTTCAGGCAGTGAGCTAATCCAGCTACTGTACTCTGAATAAATATTTCTACCCTCAGCCTGTCTACTCTGTAAGTCCACAGCTCTGCGCAGGTCAGTGTGGGGTCAGAGCTCAAGTGCTTGACTCAGGTTTTAAGTGAGGTTGCCTCATCTGGAGCCAACAGCCAGCTTATGGCGTTCCTTAATTAAGTTGTCTGTCTAGACAGTGCCAAAGCCTTCAGACCTTTTCTGTGCAGGCTGCACTAATACGTGAGGAGCTCCCGCTCCTAATTCAAGCATTTAGTTCCGTGCCACAGATGCTCCGCAGCAGTCTCCAGTGCTGAAGGCCACCCAACAAACAAGGGATGAAGTTCAAGGTCTGGTTACAGAAATACTTTACAGGTGTTGCCTCTAGATACAGGCGAGTGATGTAACCCTTGTATAGATCATCACACTAAAAGGTGGTCCACATCTCCCTGCAGATTAAGGCCCAGTATTACTAAAACACCACTTTTATATACTAAAAAAGTGCTGCTAAATAAAACAATCTTTTCCATGTTTACTACTACTTCTATCCATAACTGACTAGAGATTAATTAGTATAAGGACGTACAGGTAAAATACAAAACTATTAATCTCATTTTTAACAGAATCTTTTTGGATAACAAGCATGACCCTGTTATAACTTACTCATCTGGATTCTTGCCTGTGTTGGCATACGGGTTCTCCCTCATTGCTCTTGTTTTGGGATCATAATAAGCAGAGTTTGGATCTAGATTCCTCAAGTACTGTGGAAAGAAAACAACATACAAGATAGTCAATATTTACGACTTTAAAAGAACTGAAGTTACTCCTGTTCCCCCCACCTTAGACATTTTAAAGTTAAACCTGTGTAAGAGGGCTTTGACAAAGTTGTAACATGAGCAGGAACAGAACTGAGAACGGACCTTAACCTCCGAACTCCGAGACCCAATCGGAAACTTGTTAATAATCAAGTGCACAATTTTTTGAAATTAACTCTCATGAGTACAGAAGAACATCTGTAAAGAATCTTTACTCACTTTCGCGATATCTTCCCGAATACGTAAATTTCGAACTGTGATACGTCTTTTAGAGTCAAAGTTCTGCCCAGGCATGTCAATGTCATCTGCATATTTATCTTCATCTTCATCTTCACTGTTATGATCTCTTTCCTGAGGAGAGATGAGAAACTTCTAAATAAAAGAGGACATTCACTCTAGAGCCAAGTACAAGAATCAGATTTTAGCGGTTTCATTAAAAACCCTGCAATCCCTGTAGTTAAAAGCTAGCATCGTTTACCTGGCCTCAAGCGTGCCGTCATGCTAATCTAACATTCAGCAGTTTTCAGAAATACTCGTTAAAGGATTTCCACTTCCTTAGATGGAAACAGTTACAAAAATGTAACAGATGATATTAAAAACCCACTTATCTTGAGCAAAGCATACTAAACACACTAAAAACTGTTATTTGTCTGCATCTCTAAGGTCTGACAACATGCAGGAATTAAAACAAACCCAACCCCCCTCTGTGAAATCCAACAACCTCTGTCTGAAAGAACAGTGGCACAAACCCGGCGTTCAAACCCTCGTGCCACCCCTGTTTCACTAATGCACTATCTACACAGCGTGTGCAGGGCGTAATCATCTTACTGTCTGTGAATTTGGTTCCTCTTCTCCCCACTGGTGTCTTGGGGAGTTCTGCAGCAAACAAAGAGCACATCAACAGAGAAGACCAGAGAGTGGAGAGGGAGAGATGGGAGGGATATAAAGAGCAATCGAAGCAGCGCATGATGCTGGATGCGAAACACAATTTACCTGGGGCACAGAATGGACAGACTGCCGCGTAATGTTCTAGGGAAGAGCTTGTAAGCGTTGCTATTTCAGACGCGTGTTGGAGAGTGTTTCACCTCATTCCCAACTACATTCCCAAGGCTTTGCAAGAACAGCAAATTCTAGAACTGTCACTGTTGTTTAGAGCTTGCTGTGCCTTTGAACACTAATGGTTTAGACTAGAATATTGCATAGTGTGCAAATATAACCAACTTTCAACTCTGAAAGCTTAAAAAAAGTTAACATATGTATGCAGGTATTTAGTCAGGACTGACAGGAATACTGAGCATCAATCAGAACCCATAATACAACCTGGAGAAACAGAGAGCCAGAACTTCCTGCTTAAACCTGCTTAGCCTCTACCTTGAGAACACTTGCAGCAGTAAAAATGGACACATCTCAAGTTGTGCCAGGGCAGGTTTAGGCTGGATATTAGGAAAAATTTCTATACAGAGAGGGTGGTCAAGCATTGGAACAGGCTGCCCAGGGAGATGGCAGCGTTCCCATCCCTGGAAGTGTTCAAAAGACGTGCAGGTGTGGCACTGAGAGACTGGTTTAAGGACCCTGGCAGTGCAGGGTGAACAGTTGCACTTGATCGGAAAGATCTCTTCCAGCCAAACGACGCTGTAATTTTGTGAGCTGTGAGTCCTGGCAGACTGACCAGCAAATCGGCCAGCACTGACTATGCAGACCAGCCTTGGTCCTCTCCATCAGAGCCAGTTCTTAAGTTTCAAACATACTTTTCTTCTTACAGCTCCATTTTATAGGGAATAAGTAAATGGAAGCTAACACTGCTTGACTTGTGGTGAAACACACATCAAAAAGAGAAAGAATCTTTTCTACCAGGAAGGGCAGAATGTTGTAATTTGTGCTGGGTTGGAGATTAAGTTCACTCTGCCATCTAGTGACAAAATGCCAGGTGACAACCTCTGGAAAATGGAGGCCCCGTTGGATGTAGTCTAGCTTGCTGTTTTTCTCAAAATACTGATTAAAATCCCCTACTTCTGACCAGTAACAGTCTTCTTGTCTTCCTCATTTTATGAACTTGGAATATTACCAGAAATGTCTTAAAAATTAGGATTTTATACCACAGGTTATCAAAATTGTTGCCTATAATCTAAGAGGAGCTTGTGGAAGTTAGTGGAAGATACAAACTGCAGTTATAAGCCAGAGAGACATATGTAGGCTCAGCCTTCAAATAACCAGAGACAGAGCAAACAGTCACAGCAACAACCGAAGAAGAAAAAAAGCTTGGCTTAAGGTGAAGAAAATACCTTCCTCTTCCAATTAATACTGAAACGATCCACAGTCACATAATAATCATTACCTCAACATTGGTCAGACATAACAGACTTCAAATACAACAAGAGCATTTCAGTGTTTGAACAAAATTACTACACGGAAAACAAGCTTTTCTGGCCCAGAATAATAATCACACAGAATTTTGCCTATAAAGGGAAAACAAAGCAACACTCGTGACAGAACATGCTTCAAATTCTTGAATGTGACACAGAAAACGCTGGTGCTGGGAAAATCTTTAAGCTACCAAAAGGCATAAAACCCAAGAGCAGATCCTGTATAAAAAGTAAAAGCACCAGAGAGCAGAAGTAACCTGAACAAAAATAAGCTGGGGTTTCGTTTACTTACCACTTGCTCCAGCTTTCCTGATGCTAACTCCTCCTGAAGCTTCTGGGCTTTCAGCGTACGTTTGGCCTGTGCATCAGGAAAACACACTGGCTTTAGTATTTCTCTGAAATACTTATCGTAGCCCTCGCTTGTGACTGCTGTCATTTGAAATGTATTCATTACTACCAAAAATGGGATTGCGATTCTCTGGGCACTTGTAAGAAAATCAGCAGCCTGGAAGGTGTCTCCTCTACTCCAGTGCTTTACCACACTGGTTTGAGCTGAAAGGAAAGGAAATGACGTACACTAGCCATTTGGCTACTTCACATCATACTGTTGAACAGAACAGTTTACTAGAGCTAACTACTAACTAACTAACTAACTAACTACTAACTAACTAACTAACCCATTGCTACACTCATCCTGTGTTAAGAAAGAGCTTATTTTAGTTCAGTAGTGTTTAACAGCAACCACGGTTTACTATCGTGGCCGCTTAATCCAGTCAGAAACCTCCGTGCTGAAGGTGCTTCACAACTGATGCCGCAAGCATTCATGGTTCATCATGGAAGCACCGACGTTCAGCATCTAAAGGAAGATTTTGAAGCAGCACGTGCGTTTTTGTATGTGTTTGACGTCACAGAACCACTGATACTGGAGATTCCTCTGGAGACTGCCAAGGACAATCCTCCTGCCTACAACAGGACTGTGTCTAGACGGGTTTAATTACTCCAG
>NW_010406963.1:0-2512 GCF_000710305.1 Buceros rhinoceros silvestris | reverse complement strand
CACCCGTACAGCAGGACGTTTTTCTTCTTGCATTTAAACAGATGTCCTTGTGCTGCAGTCTGCGCCCACTGCTGCTCGTCCAGTCAGCAATCCAGAGAGACCTGCACTTTCTGTACAGACTCACATTCAGCTGCTAATTCTCATCTGACTTTTCAGTGTAAGTGAAGTTTGCTATCAGACACCAAATCCACCGTTGCTTTTTCGTTATGAATACAGCGCAAGATCTGATACGAACAGTGCACATGACAAACATTCCTCCTCCCAGCCAAGCCCTGCCCCAGTAAAAAAAGAGTGCCTACATACCAAATCCACCTTGGAATACTCCTCTACGATCTTCATGTGCTCCTCTGGGTTATAACCATTCCAGCGATCTCGCTTTCCGTCATAATCAAACATCAGCTGAGGCTGCACATGCTCATCTGGTGCAATATTCATGCCCGTGTATTTTGCTCCAACTTTCCTGGGTCTCTGAAAGGAAAAAAAGGTTGGATCAGTCAATTAGACTAAAATATGGTACTCACTCAGCTACCCCTCTAAAAACAGCATCAATCGGCTCCTCTAAAGCCAGTTACATTCAGCACTACAAGCCTGTGAATTGTAAATAAAGGCAAGTAGTTAATTTCTGTATTTTAAAGCAGCACAGCTGACTCCAAACCCCATCAATTCCCGTTTTCCACATTTAAGAAAACACGGTTTCTGGGGATGGCTTCTAGCTGACGTGAAATAGAAAGACAGGCACAGCAGCACTTGAGCTAAACCAAATTAACATGGAGAGCAAAACATTTTCCAGCATCATTGCAGCGCTTATCACAAACAAAACTGAGGAGCAACACCCTGAGTGGTATCGTTTCCCCTTCGTTCTTCCTACATAGCAAGTTCTTTGGAAATTTTCAAGCCACCTTTCAACACTCGTAACCTTTTCCGAAACAGCTTTTCCAAAACTGGTAATTTCTACTTTATCTGTAGCAATTTTTGACTAAGATTGGAATGCACATTGTTTTCAAAACCATTAAATCATCAGCAGAAGCCACGTTTACCTCCATGCAGTCCTTCTTTTTGTGTGTTAACGCGCCACAGTTCTCACAGGCTCCTTTCCGGTACCTGCTGGCTGCAGAGTGCTGAACAACAAACACAGACAGGGTGGCATAAGCCTGCGGAAGATCCACGTGTGCCCAGGAACAAACTCATCTTTTCAAGACAACTTCAGTGCGCGGGGTTCCCCCAAACCCAGAACACGGATGTTGATTATCACCAATCACCGTGACTTGCTTTGCTGAGTGAGAATCCCCAGCTCCCAGCTCCCTCAAAAATACGTAACCAGGAATTATTTCCTCACAGAATCCAACCAAATCTTTATTTTATGACAAAACCACTTTGCACACCTCTTGAACTCCTCGTTTGTACCACTCTCCAGAGGAGCTATACTGTTTCTGCTTCTCTGGCTGAGGTCTCTGGTGCTTGAGCGTAGGTCTTTTAGAAGGATCGATGTACCATGGCACCGAGGATATGTACTGAGGAATGTGAGGATTGATATCTCTGTAAAAGAAGGTGTGTAGTGAATACACAGCACAGGGGAAAAACCTACAACAGTGCAGCCTAACAACTCTCATATTAAAGTCCGGAGCTTTAGGAGCGATAATAACACAGTGAAGTTGTTACAATGTATTGCAAAATAAACTCCAATTGAAGTAGATAAACACTGACTTTGAGATTTTGTTGCCATCTAATTCACCCGAACTCCCGACTCCAAACCAAACACCTGATTCTATGCAATGTCACTGAGCACAAAAACAGTAACGTTTCTCAGAAGCAACGAGCTCTGTAGAAGAAAGAGAGGGAACAGAGGAGGTAGGCAGTGGAGTTCCCCAGTACTACGTTCTGGTCTCTTTCAAAACACCACTTGAGAGTAGCTGCAGGGGTGGGACATCTTAGCAGCACTATCAACAGATCACAACAGATCAAACACCGAACCCAGGGTTTGGATTTTTTTTAAATTCCTGTTTCTGAGGATGAGTGAAATGTTACATGCAAGTTCACAAAGCTCAACTATTTCCTTCTGCAATGATTCATGTAGAAATCACGTACCACCCTCACGATTATTAAAAGACATTTTTGACCAGTAGCTTTAGAATAACCCTAACTTTAATAAAACTTACTTTCCTTCTTCATCCACCTCAGCGGGTGCATTTCCCAGTTTCCTTTGTTCTTCTAATTCCTTCTTCTTCCTCCAGTCTTCCCTTGTCATCTTCTTCGGCTCCTCCACGCTCACATCGTTCGATCCTCCCGAGGCAGGGGCGTTCAGCACTGCCCCCGAGGCCATTCCGCCCTCCTCCCTGCTACAGAGGCAAGAAGAGAGCCGGACACCCGCCGCCCGGCAGCGCAGTTCTCTGACGCGGTTCTGCACCGTCCAGTGAGGCCGGTCACGTTGAACCACGCACTCTGCTGCGTGTCTCCGCAAAACACACACCGGAGCCCAGAGCCTTGCGGACGTCCCTCCACCCACCGCGGCGAG
>NW_010406962.1:1290-1607 GCF_000710305.1 Buceros rhinoceros silvestris | reverse complement strand
GGCGAGCTGGCCCCGAAGGGCCGGGCTGTTTTGTTGAGGGCGGTGCTGGGAGCGAAGTTATATTTCAGGGGTTCAGAGCAGGGGAGTGAGTCCTGAGCAAGACAAAACACACAGACACGGGCTCACACGTCAAGCAGCATGCAAGGGGCAGCCCCGGGCCAGGCAGCACAGCCAGGCAGAAAAGCCGGACAGCATGTGCACCTCAGGTACCGGGCTCTGCCAGGCTGGTGCCTCTCTCCGCAGGGCACCTGGCCCAGTGCCCACAGGATGCAAGCCCGGCCCAACGGTCATGGGAGGATTATTAGTAAGTGCCCTGG
>NW_010406962.1:524-1091 GCF_000710305.1 Buceros rhinoceros silvestris | reverse complement strand
AGTGAGCCCAGGCGGGGCGCCCCCCCCCCCCCAGCCACTGGTCACCAGCACCAGCCCCACCTCCCAGCACCAGGACACTCCCCAGCACTAGCAAACACGGGGCCCCGAGGTTGTGCCGCAGCTGCCCAGCCTCCTTCCCTGCATCGGCCCCGCTGCACCCCTGCCCACACTTAGCACTGGCAGGAATAAGAGAGGAGGCAGCTGGGGCCCGGGCACAGCCTGGGCAGACCCTGCTCCTTCTGATCCCCTGTGGTGCCAGGGGTCAGAGCTGCTCCTACAGCAGGGAGCTCTCCAGCCCTCCAAGCACACCCCATGAACAAAGTCCATTTGTCCATCTCTGTTCAGAGATTCCCCTTCCCCAATAAGGTGCTGAGCTGCCGTCACAGCGCCAGGAGAGACACGTACCTTCTGCGGCTTCCCCAGGTGGTTCTGGGCTCTGCAAGAGAGGAGACAGCCAGGCAGGTGCTGGAACCGGCCCAGCCACCGCCGGGATGCTGGTACCCCAGGGATGCAGCACCCACCCAAGGGCAGCCATGGCTGGCTGGCACTGCCCCCTGGCTCGCAGGG
>NW_010406962.1:0-350 GCF_000710305.1 Buceros rhinoceros silvestris | reverse complement strand
GCTCATCTAGCCAAGCAGAGCCTCTAGACCCAGCCAGGGACTACCAGGCTCCGAACAAGGAGCAGCGATGCCAGGAGATGGTCATGCTGAGATATAGTGATGCCAGGGGATGGCACTGGGCAGGAACGCTGGCTCTGCTCTGGCCATGACAGGACCCCAGGTTTGCAGGACTGGCAACTCCTACCTGCTCAGGGTGAGGCAGAGCCTGTCCCCACAGGCGCGGATCCTGTTCTGGGCCTCAATATGCGTCATGGAGCTGGTGCTCTCCCCGTCGATGTACAGCACCCAGTCGCCCACTCCCACGCCGGCCTGGGCCGCCTTCCCGCCCGGCGTCAGCTGCGGGACAGACA
>NW_010406961.1:24786-26016 GCF_000710305.1 Buceros rhinoceros silvestris | reverse complement strand
AAGTGTAATACTGTATATGACCTAAATAATTGAAACGAAAGAGAGCTTTCTTTTCATCTTGCAAGTTCTGTTTTGTCTGACGAAGCACAGACTATTTTAAAAGTGCTGCAGACCCTTTCAAGCTATCAAAAAGTAGTAGGAAAAACCCAAGAACTTGCAACAAACTTGTGACAAAGAGTAAATTTACACAGAGACATATTTTTCTCCTCCCCATGCATCAGCTTAGAAAGAAAAATAAATATAGAAGTATAGAACATTATAAAGAAATAAATATTTTTATTGTTAAATGGTAGTCATGGACACCATTGGTTTATTTTTTTCTTCCCGGATGTGTCTCTTCTCCTTTAAGCATCATAACATATAGCTTGTGAACAATGGTTGATTAACAGTAAAAGAAATATTAAATCCTTATTTTAGTACTTACAAACATTTGTAAGTAAAGGTAGAATATATTGTCCTGCAAATCGTATTTTAAAGTGTTTTATTTCAGTAGTACAGTTTATTTGTATATATTATCATCAGTAAACTAGCCAAAGGTCAACATTTTTCATGATGAGAAGTGAAAAGTTTCATATCAAGTATAACAATGTATAAAATTCTTAGGCAGCACTTGACACAAGCTGTAGTTACTCTTCAGAAGCATATACCAATCACATTCTGTAGTGTGCCTGAGACAAGTAGGGTCTTGCATAGCCTTTAACATATTTTAACTAAAGATATATACCTACTCCTACCTTACCCTTCCCCCGACAAGTTTCCTGGTCAGATAATTAGATTCCATCAACTAAAAATGGATTTAAGCAGCCAATCCCTCTCCATTGATTCATAGAAATCTGTCCCAAGGAAGACTTGTCCAGTTCTACACAATTACGACACAATTTACTGTAATGAATTGGCATGACAATAGATGAATCCTTTACATCCATTTAGTATCATGTGGATCTAATAAAATATAGAAACCTTAGTCCTATGCAACAAGCGAATTTTTATCAAATTTTAAAAGAATTTTGCATTAAAATTTGTATTTACTTCATATGCTACATTAAACCACTCTATAATATGTTAAAATACCTTAAAATTCACAATAATATTCAAATATTACATGCTCACTAAAAGTAGACCAATTGGCTTAGCCACTCAAATGAAAGATTCTTGAAATGACAAAATAGGTTTTGACTTTTAGTCTTTTCTAACAGCGCTGGCAGTTGTTTTTTTTTCACTCTACTTCCT
>NW_010406961.1:19521-24690 GCF_000710305.1 Buceros rhinoceros silvestris | reverse complement strand
TGCTGATGTTCAAAACCGAGGAACTGGGTTCAGAATATAAAACACAGAAATATTTTTCTTCTCTAACGGGTTAAGCAGTTAGGTATAAGAGGCTGAGACCTCAGAGTTAAAACCTTGAAGGATTTGGTGACATTAACAAATAAAATAACATTTCCTTTCTTGAATAATTTATTTCTAAAGCAAAAGTACTTCTCCTTAGTATCCTGCTTACAATTTTACTATAGCTCTATTGAACTATTTTAAAAATAAAACTATATTTTACTTAAACTCTAGGTAAAACACGTACTTTAGACATTAGTATAGAAGACACAATTCTTAAAAAATGCTTTATTTGAAATGTTTTGGTGAGTTTGTATGGCTATCTCTATTTCCCCTTAAACTTTTTTTCTCTCGTTACATAGATTTTATTCATGTACTATATGT
Organism: Buceros rhinoceros silvestris; assembly: GCF_000710305.1. NCBI lineage: Eukaryota > Metazoa > Chordata > Aves > Bucerotiformes > Bucerotidae > Buceros > Buceros rhinoceros. The sequence continues at coordinate 24,267 of NW_010406961.1, read as the reverse complement.
GTAGAAGAAGAATTATTTGGTTTTCACCTCCTTTTGCTACCCATTATATCAAATGTCAAGCCTTGTACGAATAGCAATATAATCTCAATTATGTTGTAAAGTTTATTTTTATTGAATTAATAAAAATTACAATGTCTTTAAATAACTGTGGTTTGAGGCAGTCTAACCAATCCCAATTTTCAAGCAAAAGTTGTTAAAATAAAATATCCTATGCATGATACACAAAAACATGCTCTAAATGAAGGAAAAAAAACCCAAACCAACCCAAACACCCATATTTAACGAAGTTTTAGGGGTTCATTCTGTAGTACACATGGTACTATAGTATTCTTCTGAACTAAGGACAAATGATTCCCTTTTTAAATCAACGATGAATTAAGTTGTACAAATGCAACTATGTCACAACAAAGTATATTTCATCAGAAAACGGAATGATTCAAAACACATTTTCTCTCTTTGTGTGGCAGACAACAGTCTTGTTAATCAGAATCACAAACCCTTGGTTACTAATTGTTAGAATTTAAAACAATATATAGTATACATACATGCACACACCAAAGTTTAAGAAATGCCAGATTAACATAGTGATAGTTAAAGCTGATGTAATGAGTATTTTAACATAATGCCCCCGGAACGCTTTGTGAGAAATGTAAGTTGCATTATTACTAGAGTAGGAAGGTAACTATTTCTGTTCTTTATAAAATGGATACAATTTTGAATCTTTTAGGATTTTTATAAATCAATTTTTTATCCACTAGATTCTTCAAAATCATACCAACAATATTTTCATCAAATTAAGTTTTTTCACCTATTTTTTTCTGTATTTGCAGCAGAGAGCATGCAAATAAATGGCAAAATTTCTATGAAAACTCGGCTACAGTTATGTTCAGGTCACCCTCTTTTTCAAGTAATGACATCTGAAAATATAATATTTGTTAAAACAAACAAACAAACAAAACAAATTAAGCCCAAAACATATAATAGTTGCTCTGGTCACAAAAGTGGTTTCCCTCAAGAAAAGCACAGCACAGCACATTAACTAACAGGCATAAAATAATTCACAATACATATAATATCAGAGGTTTACATACCATCAAGAAAGGGAAAAAAAAGCGAGAACAGAAGGCAAAAGAACAAAAGATATGGGGAAAGGGAATATTACAAAAGTACTACATACTTAATATGGTATGAAGTATTTTTAAAATAGGCCTGATTTTATTTTTATGGAGATAATATTGTAGCAGAATAACCACAAACCAAAAGCACTTAATTTTTTCTACATCCATTCACTCCTCCTGATTGCTTTTTTAAAAAAAAATATTTTATTTAATAAGTAAAGTTAATATATGGTAGTAAAAGTGGGAAAGAGATTTCCTAGAGAAATGTAGGCAGGAAGTTAAAAGTTTTAAAGGTATCATCAGGTCTGATCTCCATGTAACCTGAGGCGTATACTTATTTATCAACAATTACATCATAGCTAGTTCTTGAATTACATTACATTAAATAAGAACACCCAAACAGGTTAGGAGATGATGTTAATATTACCTTTGTAAAATGAGTGGGCAAAGCTCTGCTCAGGAATTAACTTGGCAAGGAATCCATGGTTCAAACTTGGGTGAGGGATAGATGGTATGACCACAACTGTGGAGAAAATCATGGAATCAAATGTGAGCCAGCTAGTATTCATGTGTGGCCTGGTCCACTGTGGATCCATGACAGATATCCTATCTCATTGAAACATGCAAATATGGTACTGTCAACAAAAAAAAAATGCATTTCTAAAGGAAGAAAATAAGTTCTGTATCAAGAGATAGGAAACAGCATACCTATTATTTGGGCACTTCAAGAGCAACATTCATGGGGAAAAAGAGACACAGAGAGAGAGAGAGAGAGAGAGAGAGACGCACAGAGACAAGACAATCACAGATGAAATAGTTCACTGAAACCAGCAGCTTTTTAGTGCAGAACCATAACATATAACCAGGAAAGCACAAAAAATAATTTCTCATAAATAACCATGTTCATGTAGCATATTGAAAATGGAAGCGTACGAGCACATGGACTTTAAAAATTATGTGTAAGCATCAAATTAAAGCATCTCGATGAATTAGAAAACAATCACTAAATGTAAATATGACACACATCGGAAGATAAATTCTATGAAGAATGAAAATCAGAAACTCCAAAAATGAAGAGAGTAATTAAAAATCAGTACAAGGAAAGCATACATTAAGAGCTTCATGGACAAATTCAGTTAGTGTTTTCAGCTCTTCTAAGACAGAAGGCATAGTTTTAATCAATCCAATCAATCAGACTTGAAAATGCCTATTGAATTGACAGTGTAAAATTGAAATAAAGCAGGGTAAAGTTTGGATCTCTATTTTCTGACAGGTTCTGACAGCTACAAACTCCTTCCCTCTCAGGCTGAAGAACACATGCTAATAAAAACCTCTACTACTAATAAAAATCACTAACAGTTCAGTCAAAGAAGGCAATAAAATTGTTTCTTTTTTATTATACTGTTTCCTCAGGCTTTTAAAAGCAGGCACCAACACAACAGGACTCCCTCAGTCCTCCAACACTACAGTCTCACAAGCCTCCTCACTCAAACAAAAGGAGTTTGCATGGGCAAACAGCTGTGTGTGCTGTTTATACATCTCACAGTGTAAAGATAACTGTTCTTCCTAAGAAACAACAGATTCGCGATGTTGTGCTGATCAACTATGTTGCACTTTACAGCTTTAACTCCATCAAGCACCCTGTTTCTTTTTAATTATTTTCAAATTAAAGAAAAATAGACATAAAAAAGCAATATGCAAATGAAAATTAATTATACCCTAAAAGCAAATACACAGAATAGAATAATTGAAATCTGCCAGTGTATGTAAAAGAACCAAATGATTATGGAGTAAGAATGTAAGAATTAATTTCTTATTAAGGTACTCACTAAGAATACTTCGTAGTAAAATATTTACAGTTCTAAAAAAAAAACCCCAAAAAACAAATAACATTTTAAGAAAACAAATGTACCTGTACTTGTTGGTGAATTTATTTCTTGTCTGATATTTCTACCTGCCTGGCTCCCAGACCTTGCAGTTTCTCGTTGTGGTTCTAGTATATCACGGTATTTGGAGACCATCAGAACGGAAATAAAGTAGACTACTGCCAAAGCTAAGAACTGAGCCTGTTTGCTGTCATCCTGTGTTGTAGAAAAAGGAACAGATCTATAATATCAGACATTTCCACAGAATTTTCACACAAGAGCATCACTAAATAATAATACATCACAAATAATACCTTTCTGAAATGTTGTATCTGTTATCATAGTAGCAAATGGATTACGTAGACAATTTAAAGGATTTTCAGTGGAGTACCATGCACACGGTATGTATTAATTACTCAATTTTACAGGTATTTTGCCAACTACACAAATCTCTGGGACTGTGGAGTCAATGGGCATTTCAGAACAGAGGCCTGCCTCTGCTCTGAGAGTGCTTACATTGCTTCCCAACAGCAAGGGCAACTGACTTTTGCTGCCCTAAAGATGAGACTCCAAAAGCTCTTGCCACAAGAAAGTAAGGGGTAGTACTGTTGAGAGAAAAACCTAATCTCACTGATGCTTTTCGGGCTAACACTGAATGAATAAGCGGGTGTAACAGCTTCCGGTAACATGTAAAAGCAGGAGAGAGATGACCATCGTTTTTCTTCCAGCAATAAACCCTAGCTCATGCATTCCGACTCCACTTCAAGAGGATGGTCAGCAGCAATCCTGGTGCCAGGACCTCAACGACTTTGCTGTCATCTTTTCCTCCCACCTCATGTAGTCTTTTGTACTATGCAACTACCATCTATGGCTTGTCATTCTGGTTGAGCATAAGTTGCTGTAGTTCAACTGAAGTGTCTTTTACTATTAATATGGTGTAAAACCCAACACGGTAGGATTAAGACTTCTGCCTCTACCTACTCCTATAGAGGTTTCACCCTGTCTCAGTTCTGCAAGTATGCATTTTCTATTACAAATTCAGTGCTTGCTTTCCATGTTTTCTGTGTTATTTAGTGTGGCTGCATGTTTTTTGCAATTCTTAAAATAACTATGCATTCTCTTACTAAGTTCTTTCATAGAAATGCCAGAAACAGTATTTCCCCCATTCCTTTTTCCTGTAGTTAAGGAAAGAGTAGGTGACAGAAGATTTCACCCAAATTCAATCTCATCCTTTCGAGATGATCAGATCACCCTGACAGATAATTGTTTTCTGTGCCAAGTTCTACTTTCTTCTTTGTAAAGCTATTTCTAACTTCAGTTGTCACTTCAATCCTCTTGAACTTAGGTTGGAGAAGTTCAAATGTAATGCTATCTATTTGCATATATATAATAATAATTCCTATTGTACTTCTTTCAAAAACAAACACACTGTGGTGCAGTTTTATGCCAAAACCAGATGTGGACAAATCTGAAAAACATTTTTATATATATTTATATACAGTATATGTATATATGTTTAGCAGTAGTAAAAATTGTCTTTATAAATCAATTTGCTGCAGTACTGTAGTACACAGAATAATTCTTCCTCCTGCCCTGGTTGGACAAATAGCTGATACTTTTAGTAATAGAGTTTTAACCAACACAGGTCATAACTGATTTACTTGGCTATGATTATTTGGCTAACATAAGATCAAGTCCGACAAGTTAAACGCAGTTAGCTACTAATCTCATAGTTTTACCAATGTGCTTTTTAAAGTTCACAA
>NW_010406961.1:17888-19392 GCF_000710305.1 Buceros rhinoceros silvestris | reverse complement strand
AGGTGGCTGGTGGTTACACAGCCACGAGCAGATGGTTTGCAGATAATAGACAAAGTGCAACACATGAAGGGTATTTTTAATTCTGGTACAATCAAAATATAAGTGATGACTTTGCAGAAGAAAGAATCACAGCACATATTACTCACCACATCACGAAAAACAACTGCTCGTAGACGATTAATATCAACATCCTGAAGAAGCCTATCGGGGTCTTTTATAGGAGAAAGATTGCCAGGGACATTTTCAAGGGGAGTCTAAAAATAAAAAGTAGTGAGATTTTTTTCTTTTTCCCCACCCTATAAATATTAAAAAATTTCTGTTAGAACCTGAATTTGACACCTTTTTTAGATATTGCACCAATCTTAGATGCTTTTTTAGATGCTTCTTACTTCCAACATAATAATCAGACAAGAGTTCTAGAAATAAAACAATGTTTGGAATTACTGTCTTATTACTAACTATTTAGATACAACCTTCCTAACACCTCAGAACAACTATATCTCTTCCCAGAGTTAAGATAACCTTTTACACAGAAAAAGTTATTGCAGATTACAGTTGTTTCACAGCAGTACAATAATTTCTAATGTGTTAAATTTAAAAATGATAAGCAGAAATATTTTAAAAAATAAATTTATGTTCATTTTACTGAGAACTATTACAGACCACTTATAGAATAACTGCTCTTATTTAAAAAATGATAATGTATTACAAATAATGCTTAAACACCTGAAAGTCTCCTTACTCTGATTGGCTTGTACTGAATGTGATTACACAGAAAAATGTAATGTTTTTGTGAGATTTAATGAAATAATACTGTGAAAGGAGCTGAGTTTGTAAATGCTATCTGAAAAAGTCTTTAGAAAAGAAAAAAACACTGAATTTAGTAATGAAAATATAATAACAAAAAAAGAAAAAAGTAATCCTTTACATAATACAAAGTGTTGTATTTTGTTCATGGGCTGTGCTAAATTCTTTGATATTCTAGTTTCAAGGTTCCCAAAGTCTTAAAACTGTAAACAGATTAAAAAAAAAAATAGAAAAAATAATAAAAAAGATGAACTAGGAATTAATGCAACTTGAAAAACTAATCTGTAAATTAATATTAAACAAGTTTCATTCTGTCTAATATGCATGTCATGGCCTGTTGAAGTTATTGGGACTCAAACGTTCCACCAACAAAGATGTGATTGTAGGATTTCATCAAAACTGCAAGTTCTCTGACAGATTACAAAAGCTATGCAGGTATACACGACAGATGTGAGTAAGGGGACCTGCTCTTTGAAGCAGACCAAGCTAGAGTGAAAAAGCTGTTTAAAGTTCCTCCGGTCATAATATTGCATTAATATGTTCTTGTTTCAAATAATCCCCCTCACATAGTTTTACTTATATCGAGTTAACAGCAAAAACTTAAGCTTTTGCCAAACATTTGAGAAAGCCACTGCTGCTGGTAACTGAAGACTGGGTTACCTTTGTTGCTGCTGATGCAGTTACACCCTGAAGAGCG
>NW_010406961.1:0-17802 GCF_000710305.1 Buceros rhinoceros silvestris | reverse complement strand
CGTAAGAGCGTCTTGAGTTTTACTGCTGATTAATGATGTCTTGTTCACTCTCTCTCTCTGTCTTTGCCGACATTCTAAGCAGTTTCTCACAGCCACACAACAAACTGAAATTATGAAAATGCTACAAATTACAATATTTCCCTATTATTGTATACTGAACACCAAGTAACAGTCTGTACATCTAGCTTGATCGTTGTCCAAATAGTAAGTTCAAGATAGTTCTCACATTAGAGACTCTATTGGTACTAAGAAAGCATTATGGTGACTCATTAATTTCATTCTTTAGTTGAACAACTAAATGTTTTCTAGAACTGCTATATCACTATATTAAAATTTGAAAGGTATTAGTCCTTGAACTGGAGCTCTTACATGTTATTGATCAGTTATCAACACTTAAAATCTGAAAGTACATATGTACGGCTAGAATTGGAAAAAAATAGTAGGCAGTAATTTAGAATTTGATGAAAATTCATCATTGAGAAGCAGTATAATTCTCAATGACCTAGTAAGTGGTATGAATAATAACAGACAAAATCTGAGTACAAAATTATTCATCATTTGAGAGATTTTAAAAAATGTACTTGGGATGTAACATTAGCAAAACAGCACCATGCCAGATGACATCAAAATTTAATGTTCACAAGCATAAAGCAATATAGTTTGCATAGAATAGTTTGAACTACCCATAAATTTTTAAATTCCCTAAATTAATTCTAACAGTATATAGCAAATAGTAAAAAATGTTGCAGACTGTTGCAACATATACTAAGGTCTACAGAGACTGTACATGCATCCCATGCTTTTAATCTTATATAGCCTATAAGCAGTCTTTCAGATACATGGAGACTTGGATAAGGAAACCTGCAACATGCAGGTAGCCAAGCAATTTTGAGGAAAGAAAAAAAATTCTCCATTTACTCGTATTCAATATTTTTACTCCCCCAAAATATATACAACTTGAAATACATAATAAAGAACAATTTCAGACTTATCATTTTAACTTATTCTTGTGCCTAAATTGAATCAACCTTAAAACTGTATGAAATCAATAATAAATGGGATTTTATCACATCATAGCCAGTACAAGTACTTTCCTACACATATCACCATTTGATCCATCCGCAGCTCATTGATCTGTAAGTAATTATTTAATATATTCTGTCTGCTGACTTACCAAGCCGTAGGCACTGTCGCATTAGACCTCCAGAAGACATGTTTTTTTCAGCTTCAATCTCACTAAAATTTAGAGAACTGGCAAATACCAGTACATCAACCATTGCCATCAGACGGCTGAGAAAAGTTACTGCTGTCTCTGCTGACATTCCTTGTGTCACTTCAATGTTTTCCAATTCGGTCTTTAAAAGGAGATAATTGAATTAAACAGTTTGAACACAAGTAAAATATAAAGATAGCACATACACGTACAAATCTAAATTGTTATGCTTAATAAAAATACACTGAAAAGTTATTTAAAAATCTGTTACTATTACCGTTAACATAATAAACTGTGAGTGAAACTCAAAGCAAGACAGCACGAAGAGTGAGAAAATTATTTAAATTTACATGCTGTAACAGACAAGAAAAGGTCTGATACAAATGAGCAGGTTATTAGTAATTAGAGAGTGGCCAGATCGTAAAACAATTCTTGTTATGTAAGGGTGCAACCTACTCTTTACATTCTTCCACAGGCTGAACAAACTGACAGGTAACATATGATGGTAATTACTGTCTATAAAGCTTTCATGTTCCTTTGTCAGGAGAGGAGTGGAGCAGAGAAAACAGTTTTGCCTTTTTCTCATGAATTAACTCTCCCTGCTTATACTATGTAGGAACGTGACAGAGTCCACTTCTCCTGGAGACCAGAAGCGAGTACATTTACTCACTCACAGCAGGAACAGGGGGAAAGCAAAAACCTGACAAGCTATATGGTGCGCAGCTTGCCTTTCCCAGAGAACAGCCATTTCTTTCCTAATGTAGGGTTGGGACTCTCCTTAACGGAATCCACAGAAAAATACTGAATGAGGTCAGTATTTTTGAAATCTAAAAGGGGCTCATGTTTTTCTCTGAAAAGACACTTAGATGTTGAGAGTCATGTTTTCAAATGCATTCAGGTGTCTCAGTGGTGCAGATGAATGAGGAAACATTACATTTAACGGAAAAAATAAATACCTTTTAAAGTACTTTTACCCTGGAACCAGGCTTAATTGAAAAAGGGATTTAGTACTTCATTGTGTCCACATTTATATGCCTAAATATGATTTTTAAAACTGTTTACAGATGGCTGATTCTTTTTGATTGTCCACAAGATTTTGGCTTGCCGGGCTTTTCTGAACATGGATTTCAATCCCTTTGAAAATGTGTCTTTCATTGTATTTCTTTATTTTTGTTCATTTGCTTAGAAGTATCTATAAAAAATTTCAAAATATATATTTTGCTGTTAAGGCCCTTTCCTTCCAAAGAAAAAGAAATATGGAAGACTTAAAAATCCTTTATTTCCATACTTCAAAAAAAGTATCCTCATTCATGAGTCACTTTTTAGAATATTTTACATCCAAAATTATAAAAGCACAAACTGTGCCAAACACTATTAAGGAAACAACTGGTTTGAATGATGGAGGATATAATGTGGCATGTGTCACCACAATGATAGATAGCACTTTGTATAATTTCTCTTAAGGATGTAACATGAATGACTTGGGAAGGCCTGTCATCTGTCTGATCTGCCCAAGAATATCAGAAGAACGGTAAAATGACAACCCTCAGAAGAATGATTTTCAGCCTGTCTCCTTTAGCCAGGTCTCCCCTGCTTAGGGTGTGCTGTGCTCCTACATGTCAGAAAAAAAAAAGTTGCCGTTTTTTTATAACAGACTGGAACATCATTTTTGAAAGCACTCATCCAAAGAAAACATATTTGCAAAAATCTATAGCCATAACACTCTGCTCGAAAAAGTCATAGATGGTTACAGAAACTTGAACTTTGAACTCATGCTTGAAATAACATGAGGCTTGCTAGCAGCCAATTGACTGCCTGCTGTTGATTTTTCTCAAGCTTCACCTGTATTTCATCAATCATAGTCTTAAATCTTATCAGAGTATCTAATGCCTCTTTTTTTGCAGGTTATGTAATAAATCCATTTTGTACAACACTTCAGCGTATTTTACTAAGTTTTTTTTTAAAAAAATCTCTTCATTTTACAAAACTCCCTAAAATTCTGTTAGATAGAAGGAAAAAAAAAAAGAAAAAAAAAAAAGATTGACACTCCTTTTGCAGCAAAACTTACCATCATTCTACCTATTAAATATAGCACATTGATATTCTCATAACATTTAAAATAAGCTCCACTATTGATCAAGCTCCCTTAGGTATTAGCAACATTTTAGATAGGCATAGCTCAAAAAGTCTAAAAATTGAACCGATCACCATTTCATGACTACTCGGCAGACGTTAAGAGCAGTGAAAGATCTCCCATAAAATTAACAGGTTCAGGGCCTATTGTCTATTGACAACCACATTTATAACTTAAATTAGCTCTCAGACCTGCCTACATTCGGCAAAGTAGCTAACAGTAAGCATCATCTTTGACAATGCATTAGGTTAGTCAAGGGAAATATGTTAGAAGTTAACGATTACACCAAATATATTCCTATTTACATCCTAATACATGATATAGGAAAATAATAATAATAACAAAGCCAAAATATTAAATGATCAAAATTAAGGTATTTTCAAAAATGCAAAAAACTGAAACTTACAGCAGCAATACTAACCTTAGAACCCTGGACATGCAACAGACAAAACAGACAACAGATCACAACAATAAAAGAAAAAGAAAATTATTTAAGTTAACTAAAAATACAATGTAAAATTGAAACAAATTAGTATCCTGGAATTTTACATTTGTTTAATTTATAATTAGAAAAGCAAAACATTTCAGCTCAGCATGAACATTTGAAAATAAAGATTTCTAAGAGATAGCTATGCCCAAGGAAAACTGTAAATCTTGTATTATTATGGAGTTAATGTAAATGCTGATTCTTCCTAACCAATGTACATCTTCTATATGGCACATAGAGCAATTTTGTGAACCAATGTAAGCCAAAGTAATGCTTTCACTGATTCTATAGAAATAAAACAAGCACTTTACAACAAGCCATTCCACTGAAATGTAATAAAGTGGTTAACCCTTGTATGAGGAGGCAAATACGTTTCAAATGCTTTGACAAAACAAATATAAATCACAAGAATCAAACTGGTTTTCATGCATAATGCTTCTTCCTTTGAAGCAACACGAGATCTCTCATTATATATATTTGGGTGTGGTTTCTTCAACATAAACCAATATCATACTAGACATTTGAATGCTTTTGAATCACAGAAAAACAAAAAATTTACCAAGCCCCTAGGACTGTGTTAGTCTTCAAATTCCAATGTTCACAATTAAACGTTGTGTTAAATTTTTATGTCTTAATTTTAGGTGGAAGCACTTTTTCCTCTTACCACAATAGACTAGGAATTAATCCTTAAGTTTACACTAGTTATGTGTTAAAAAGAGAAAAAAACCCTGGATTTTCTAGAGTATGTCAGTAGTTTTGTCATTTAAATTGTAGAAAACCACGATCTAACAGAAAGAAAAACATGCTGAAGCAAACTGCTTTCTTTCCTTTTGGAACAGAAAAGACCATGTTCAACCAGTTTTGAAATGTGCTTTCCTCTTTTGTAGCTGCATGCACCTTGAGAATCAACCTGAGGTTATTAGCTGATAACCTGAGGTTATTAGCTGATAATTTTTACGTCAGTCTGGCACTTTGGTTCTCAGAATTGTTACAGATCACACAGTACCTGTGGCATCACAGGCGTCATGAACATGATAATGCTAACACTATAAACAAGACATACAGAAAAAATCTCCTCTTGGCTTTTAATCCACAGACCCAGTAAGACTGTCTTTAAATATTTGAGTTTTGTAGACAGCTGTTCACATAATACCAGCAGTCCTCAGATCACAATTTGAGAGCTGCTGTTTTAAATGCTGAAAGCAAGAATTAGAATTATACATTTCATGGAATAAGTGGAACACCAAACTAATTGCAAGGGGTCTAGAAATTTAGTCTCAATTGTCACATATATTTCAACTCCTCAGATTTCTTTTGCCTTACTCAATAATGTCCTCAAGTCCTTGTCACAGCTGCCATCCTTGTAGTAAACAATGATTATTTCAAATTCCTAGACTGTACACAAAGCGTTTTATCTGGCAACCAGCTGCTGTTAATGGAAAGCATCTTCTGCAAACATTTTTCCTTAAAGCTCCCCAAACATGCTTCTTTCACACTTATACACCATCTTAAAAATATCTTTGTTATAGCTGTAATTACAAAAAAACAACCACCCCACAAACCTCAAAGACCTCCCCAACAGAAAGGGGAAAAAAAAAATCAGTATTTTATATTTTATGACTTTCCTATAATAAGGGCAGAGTTATCTAACATCTTGCTTATTAAGTCGTGGATATCAGAATCAACAGTGGAACATATTCCATCTTATAGTGTAAACCAACAAAATTGGTTTGGTTTTGGTTGTTTTTTTTTTTTTTTGGTTCATATTTCCTTCAATTTCAAATTGTTTCATATATGCAAGTGACAACCCTTTAATTTGAAGCATTTGAAGCAAGACTTTGTACCAACCCTGAGACAGGGGTGGTAAAAACTGAAATCAAGGGAAATATTAAAACATGCGGGAATAGATTACTGTGAATTACACTAAACTTTCCCCTGTATTCCACACATATGACCTTCACTGTCCTCTTGAGTCACTCACAGATTTGTGCTTTGTATTCACAGATAGTGCATTTTTCCTCTTCTTCTTCCTACTCAATTTTAAAGGCTCCCGTTCACAGATCATCCTATTCTGGCTTAAAAAAAAGCAAGGCAAAAGGCAGATTTCTATTACAGGAGTTCAGTATTGAGGAAATTCCATAACGAAGACTGCCTATTCTACAGCAGGCATGGGATCATGAAGTAATCTTCCACCCAGCCCAGAAGAATTGCCATTTCACTCCAAATCCTAACTGTGCAAAGGAAAAAGTGTTACTGAAAAGGAAAATCGCTCAAACTTTCATCTTTTTAAAGAGACTGTGACAGTACCGCTTTTTCAGAAAGGAAGGGAACCCATCACGGAATCTGTTGCACACAAGGAAAAAACACTGTGCTTTTCCTCCACTATTCTGAAAGTAATTTTGCTAAATTAATCTCTTGGTTCTTTTCTCCATATAGCCTAAACTAATTCAAGCATCTAATATCCAGCATGGGTTTTACTAATAACATAAATGCCTTAACTAAAATGAGAGACAATGGGTCACATGCAGGAAGATCTAACTCTGTAGCAGATTGTTGAAAAGAGTTTTGTAACAGACATTTAGGATTGTTACAGAATGAGCAGCTCAGGATGAGGCCTTGCTTGAACTCAGACTCACACACTAAAGTCAAGGAATTGTGGATAGGTAGGACTGTGAGATTAATAAAGGAATTATGTATTTCTGTCTGTCATCTTCTCCATTAGAAAACAAGTTACCTTGTAAAAAGAGGTTGGTTTCAGCTCCAAGTTAACAATCACTGCAGTCAATGGACCCTACAGGGATCTGGCTGACCAGCCACTAAATGTCTACATCAGAGACAGCAGAATAATTTATTTCTATTGAGTGGATCTCCATTGGTTAGAAATCTAGTTCACATAAGTACTTCAAGAGGATACCTAAACTTATCTTAATCTCCTTCTGAATTCCACCCTGTTTTATCACCCTGAAGTAAAAGGGTGGAATGACCTTTACTGTCTGTTCTATAGCCTTTTCACTCTTGTATTTCATTTTTCCAGACCAAAAAGTAAACTAATTTTTAGAAGTAGATGTAATATGTGTCCTATGTCACAAATGCAACACACTAGGAAGAAATAAGTAAGAACTACTACTTTACAATTTCAATACGGGCCCAAAACTGGGAATATATGAGTCATCCTTCATGAAGAGGGAAAAAGGAGGAAATGAAGCAAAACAAGCTCATATTTGCCGATAAACTGAATAGTCATATTCTACAAGATCTCAAAAATGGGAGGGTTTTGACAACCTGGAAAAGCTCCACAGAATATAGATATGGATGATCAGAGGCTTCCAAAGGCAGAGAGACTAAACATGATAAAGACTATGGATTCAAACAGGCACATCAAGAGATCTGACTCAAGCCCTCAAAGTCATAAATGATATGGAAATGAATAAAGATGTGATTAACTACTCCTTTCATCGCATAAACCGTAAGGCACATAGTGACTTTAAGCAGGCTTAAAAAAACAAAGACAAGAAGTGCTTTAAAGGTAATATAAATACCTCATTAGACTTTTAGCCTCCATAATATCCTATAGCTTTGAGTCTAAGTAGCTTCAAAAAAGATTAGCTAAAAAGTCTAGAAGGATAAATTCCTCAGTCATTAAACATGACAACCCGGACATTCTCTCTAGCTGTTAAAATCCTAAATGCTGAAACAAACTATCATTACAGCAATCAATATGGCTTGCTCAGACTTTATTTTTATGTTAGCTGCAAACAGTCACTGTTGGAGGCAGAATGTTAAACCAGACGAGTGCTTAGGCTGATCCAGTAAGACATGACATGTGAAGAATTTGCTTTTGTAAGAGTAGTGCTTGACTGGACTTCTAATACCATGCCCAGTTTAAATTAGAGAATCACAAAATCACACACAATCACAGAAAAGTTGAGATTGGAAGGGATTAATGAGATACAAAATTTTGCAATGCTGTATATCTTGTGGAAAAAAAACATTCATTAATGTAATTAACTACAAGACAGCAGATTCCCTTTGAAAAACAAGAAACACTTTTTCACTGTGAGAGTGACTGAGTACTGGTACACGTTGCCCAGGGAGGTGGTGGAGTCTCCATGCTCAGAGATACTCAAAAGCCATCTGAACACAGTCCTGGGCAACTGGCTTTAGCTGGCCCTGCTTGAGCAGGAAAGATGGACCAGACAACCTTGAGAGGACCCTTTCAGCCTCAACTATTCTGTGATTCTGTGATTCTTTGAATCGGTGAGGAATAAAGCATATTGGCTCTTCCCTCCCTTGAAAATTACTCCGTCACAGAAGGTGTCACTAAAAGGCCTGCTGTAAGTGTTTTTATGAAGTGGAGATGTCACATAAATCTTCCAGTTCCATATGTCTTCTCTCTTCCAATTAGCAGTTCTTCTTAGAAGGAGGAAAGTGAGATGAGTCTTTTGCAACTGATTGTAAGCACAGGACTACTTTGACCTTTCAAGACTGATAAGAAATACATCCTAACCAGCAGCCCATCCCTTTCTCCACAGCAGTTCAAGGATATAAGTCTGAGAATCAGTACAAAACTTTTCATTCATCATATGATGGATATTCAGAAGTAGCCTAATGCTCAACAGGACATCTGGTCCCTTTATAACTGTGATCCAGAGCAATACTGAGGAAGAGCACCTTCTCTAAGAAGGAGGAAGGATATGCTGGGCTCTTTGTATCTGTTACAATGACGAATAAATCCACTATCCTGCTAATTTTAAGGACAAGCATGATGGAACAGGAATGAAGTTGAAAGGGAGGGAAGCAGCATTGTGCTAGGTGGAAGTGATTATGAAAGCATCATCTAGACAGTTACGGTTATTTCCAGGCGAAGGCAATCTGTTATTTTTTTCAATTATTTCTTCCTACCCTCCCTGTAGATCTAGGACAAAATCAATCTCTTTTTTTTTTTTTTTATTTCACAGAGTAGGATTAATTCAGTTTGAATCCAGCTACTGAACATTTAGTGAATTAGTTTATTTCGCATTTTTATTTTATTATCCTAAACAAATGGCAAAATTGAGCAGTTAAGCAATACATGTAGTCCCCACGTAGTAGAGAAATGCATACATAATAGAAAAATTTGAAACTTTTTTTTTATCAATGCATGAAAATCACTGTTGTTGTTGTAAGGAAGAATAAACCATGTTTTAAATTAATGTGCGCTTATATAAAAGATGGCAAAGAAAACATACTTCATTTTCAAATGATGCCTAAAAGGTTTGTTTTAAAAAATATCTCCCAATGTCCTTTTATCTAAAGACTGGTAGTACAGCCCGCATCTCAAGACGGCTTGGTGTGCACTCTCATACTTGACAATACTTACAATGTAAAATCTTTTATTCAGCGACCTTGATGTCATTCTTGTGACTATGGACAACCAAAGTCTTTCCTGAGAGTCTTGCACTTTTGCTTATAGCAAATATTTTCCCAGTTAACACAGTGAAAATAGTAAAGACACAGCATTTTACCATTAACTGCCTGTTTGAAAGTCATATTACTGTTTAGCCAATTGCTCATCCATACATTCATACCTTTCAAATAGAGCCTGCAAAATGGTTTTTTTTCTAGCTAACTAGAAGTAATAGTAGAGGCAAAATAAAGTAATCTCAGATATGTAATGGTTAGAACAAAGAATTAAGCTTTTACTGCCAAACTACATTAGTAGCTTCCAGTTCCTACTAACCACATTACTTCAGAGGAGCCTCTTTGTCCCTTCTGAACCTCATTTTCTCCGCTTTCAAAGACCAACATTAACAGCAGATGCTTATGGGACACTCAAGATAAAATCTTAAGTATGAAAGAAAGAGTTACAGATATTACACGCACAGAAAAGGTGTCACATTCAAATATTGCAATTACTATTGCCCATAATGCAATATTTAGAAAATTTTTCTCCCTTTTCAATGAAGCATTCTGTTAGGCTATTCTGCCTGCCTGAGCTGTGATCACCTAAGGACTTGCAACTTACTAAGAACATTGGAGAGGATAAAATTGTCAGCCTATTTCAATACAAGATTAAAATAAACAGGAAATGAAGGTCAAGACATAATGAAGGAAGAAGTAAAAAGAGTAGTCAGGGGATGACTTTTGGTATCATTTGGCATGCAAACAAATGGCAGCCATGCAAACCAAATTCATGAATATCAATGACTAGCCATCACAAAGCATGTAATTTTGTTACAGTAATCATGATTTGTAACCATGATCCTAATGGTCTTCCTTTCCAAATGAAATAGTAAACATCTATGAAACAGGACTCTTACTTAGTACTACTTCTCTAATAAAATTAGCATTTCAAATGAAAAATATTACAAACACTTTGTATATGAAAGCTAACAGTTTTGATTATAAATTTAATTCTTTTTAAGGAATTAGCAGAGAGAGGACAGGAGTCTCTAAATAAGTAGTCAGCTGCATAGTGGTTGTATTATTAACAACAATCTCTAATCTGACCACTAGGTGGAAATATTGTACTTACAGTTGGGGATGTGGCTGCTGACAGCAACGGTAAAATTCCTCCACAAGCAATAATAATGTTGTCTACCATCTGGGAAATGAGGTGTATTGTGTTGTGTACAAAAATAATATTTTCATTGCTATTGACAAAGTCCATCACAGACTTTGTGGAGTGACTGCAAGAACAGAAGAAAGGATGGATTAAAAAGAAACAGTTAAAATAAAAGTTTAGATAAATTTAATCTTTGCTACCAGACCATGAAAGTTTATTTGACATAAAGGCCAAATCTGGTTTACAAAGCTTTGCATGTAAATTGTCTAAAAATATGAACAGGACTAGTCTAACGAACAAATTGATTGCTATCTCTTTTCACACCAGGATTAGTTTCAGATACCCAGCTGAGATCAATGGCTCATAACCTTTTATTCCCATCAGCCAGTACCTCACTTTACAGGCAGTTCTGCTGAAAGCAGCAGGATTGTTTCTTCAGCGTGAAAGTTATTATTTAAAAGTTAATATTAAGAGTTCACCATACTGCACCAGTGCTGTTTGATAACACCCATAATAACACCAGCTAGTGTTTTAAAGGAGAAGCTTGATAATATGGTGATACCTTGATCTAATATTAACTTCATTAACTAATATTAAATTTTGCAATAGCAATAGATTTGCAAGCCACAGATGCTGGTAAGATTAGCTGAAATCTCAGCAGCTCCTAATTGGTGAGAAATTGTCCCATGAAACCCCCTCAAAATATAGAACACTATGTGAAAATACTGAGGAATACTCAGTCTACAAGTACCTTATTTTCCAAAACAACATTATTGCCAGCCAGCAAACAAAAATTATTGGTTCAACTGAAAATATACAAACTGAACAGTAATCTCCAAGCATTACCTGAACACAAATCCCTCTTGCATATTTGACCAAAACAAATTATCAAAAATGTCTATTTCCTAGTGACTATCACTGAAGCGTTCACCAAACTGGAAATTAAATGCAATAGAAGTTGGTCATTGGATATAATTATGTTCAAGTTTTCTGAAAATGAACAATTTGTCCTGGAAATTAGATTAAATAGTGTCTATTATACGCAACGGCTCTAATAACAACAAGTTACTGAGTGTCTGTGTTAAAGTGTACAAAAACCCTAGGAAATCACATTGCTGTCACAAAATATAATGTAACCATATAACCACCAAGACAAACCACAACCAGAAGCTGGTACACAACTAAAAAACCCCCCAAAACCCCCCCAAAATTGTCAACTAGAGAGTGATTCCTTAGAAAATGTTGTAGGAAAGAGGTTTTATTTATAAGGCTGGCAGGTAGAGAAGCTCTCTTTAAATTGATCACTTGAAGAAAATGGCCATTAGTCAA
Source organism: Buceros rhinoceros silvestris (assembly GCF_000710305.1). Taxonomy (NCBI): domain Eukaryota; kingdom Metazoa; phylum Chordata; class Aves; order Bucerotiformes; family Bucerotidae; genus Buceros; species Buceros rhinoceros. The sequence goes on along the minus strand of NW_010406961.1, from coordinate 6,095 downwards.
GACACAAGTCTCCTCATGTCTGAAAGAAAAGCAGCAGATCTAATGCTAAAGACAAGCTGAACGAGCAGCTCAGTTTAGTTCGGTATGTGTATGTTAAGAAAACAGAAATTGCTACCTGTGAAATAGAGTGGTTATAGGCTGGGAAAGTGTGAAAAGATACAGAAGGGCACTTCAGCTAACACCATCTCTTTCCCCTCCCACTATCCCAGTAACATCCCCTCTACAACCATCTAATTTTTCCTTGTTGATGGAAGCACACATCAGGAGCTAAAGAAGAAACAACCACTTACCTTCTCCAAACATGTACATCTGTTTCTAGTGCAAAAAGCAAGTCTGTCAGGAGCCGCTGGTGCATGGGAGACCATTTAAACTCTGGAATACGAAACATAGTTGTGCGTGGACCTGGACTAAACTGTCGTCGTTGCTCTTCTGTCATTGGCATTCCTCGAAATCCCAAGTCAACACGTAAATCCCGATCTTGCTGGGTGACAGATCGACCCTGTACTGCCTACATCAACAAGAAGTTTAAAAATCATGTTAACTTTTTGTAGTGTGTTCTTGAATTTGAGAAAGGATGGGCTAAAATTGGACTCAAACACAAACTACGGGAGATATTGATATTCCAGGGCAAGCGTCATCCTTTAGTAAAGGAGCTGCTCCAATTCCAATTAATCATCACTGAGGGGCTACGGCTGACTTACCTTCCTTTCAGCTATTCACCAATGTTTTACAGTCAGCTTCTTCACTTGTATTACAGAAAAGATCAAATGCAGCATGTACAAGGTCAGCAGGGACAAAGCTTTGTTTATAAGAAACAACTACTCTTTTGTGCTGATAACACAATATTCTTTGAATATTTGACTGAAAACATGGACAAACTACACTGTGATGACTTCAAGGAATCAGTGTACTTCTAGGCACCTCCTCATTTTCCAAACCCAATGTATTTATCTGGTCTTTTTAGCAGGATCATTACAGAATCAAGTCAAGTCTCCCAAATCCCATTTAACCAAATTTGTTACAGTTTGTTAATTGGTTAACAGTTTTATGGATCCTCAGGATAGTCTTTAGATTCTCCCAACAGGTGGTAGATACGAATTTCATTCCCTTTTGGTACCTACATAGTCATCACTGTTTCCACTTGTTGATTAAAGAAAAAAGAGATATGTTGGAGAATGCTGTGAAGGAAAAAGTAGTGAAGACAAGTGTTTTGACTGAATTTTAGGCAAATATTCATAACAACGAAATTACTTATAACGTGTAACATCTCTGAAAGGAAAAAATAGAAAGTCTGATCCTTGAAATTATTTTAAAGTGTCTTTAGGTTAGCTTAAAACTGGCAAAATGTACTTGCTTTGCTCACATTCATTTCTTGATTTCAGCACACTGTTTTAAATCTGGACATTTTAAAGGAAAAAGACATTTTCAAATTATTTGTGCTAGCAGTGTAAAAATGGATATGGCACTGGAGTGGAGCTGAAGAGGTTCTTAGATCTTTAGCCTGACTTTGATCTTCTCTAGCCAGTATTGTGAGAGCAGGGCAGGTTTCCTTCATCCAATTTGACCTATTGGCATCAAAATTGGTACTGTTGCTTTCATTTCCTATCTCTTTCTTAATCGATTCTTTCCTTTTTTTCTTAGATGTACCTAAGATTTGAATTTTTTGCATGAATCTTCTGCTTTCAATTCTATTTTCAGTCTTGCCTAAGTGGGACCATAGGAAACTGTTAATTTATTTTCTTCAATATTTGATCTACTATTGATAAAGGCATTAATGCTTTCTAGAAATAAGCAGGAGTACCCATCTCCACTTTGCTGTGAAATTTGTTGCGTCCTTCCAGTCCATTTGAACAAAAGACAGCTTACTTGTTATCGATAAAGTTTGGAGCTGATTGTAGATCTGTTCTTGGAGAATTTGAGGTTAACAACTCCATTCACATACCACTTGTACTCTTTGGGGTACAACTACCGGTATTTGTCACATCTGCAGCAATAATGGTATTGCAACTGTACCATAACAGGAGAGCTCTTATCTAGCCAATAATACTGTGTTTGCAAGAATAGGCTTTGGTGTGCATTGCATAAACCACCATGAAACCCATCTATCTACACTTGGGCAGCCAGTCTTTAAGTAATTTTCACTGTTTTCAGTGGTCTCAAAGAGTTCAAACCTAATGTGGCAGTTGCCACACACGCTGCATTCAAAACTCCAACCTCTGCCTCCGCTGTAGACATGTTAAAATTTACACTGGTCTTTACTCTGAGAACAATAATGCTTGATTTTGGTTTAATTTAACACGTATCTACTTTTTTTTTTAATTAAGGTTAGCCTAATTTAAACATAAGAGATTTAATGACGGGCAGTTTACAGTTCACAGCGTTTTTTTAAACACCCAAAGAAGAGATCAGAAGTTTAAAAAGGTAGATTTAAAAGTTCAAAGTGATTCTGTATTTTGCTGTGTATATACAGTAAAAATTCTTTCAAAGAGTAGTCTTGTGCCTTCACCTTCCCATTTTCAGAATGCTATGGCTCTCACAAAACCATTTAATTCCTCAGAATTTTTCGGAGAGAGACCTAGACAGGAAAGGATCTCCAAGAAGAAAGTAGATACTTCTTTTAGAAATCATCTCTGGTCTGGAAATCAAGTCACAGTTCTTACTCTATTATCCCTAAATTATTCCTTTTCTTGTTTTAGGATCAAATATGAAGAATACTTATGCCAGCATTCCCGTACAGGAATAAAGACAGTATACTAAAGTGCTGTAAGGCTACACTCTGAGAAAGGTACAGCAAGAGTAAAAAAAGCTTCAGTGTGTATCTCTTAGTAAGATGCAGATATTTCTAATCTTAAGACATACAAACAAGAAAGTCTAAAGCAGAATTCTAAGAGTATCAATTAATCTGTTCAGATTAAAGGATTCTCTTAGCTAAGTTTTTAAATCTAAAGCATTCACAATTGCAATACATATTTACTATGCATACATGAAAGACTTTGCCATCCTTTCACGTTACAGCATTTTCAAAGGAAATAGGCTTGGAGGATGGTCACCTTTCATATAATTAAAGAAATATAACTCAAACATCTCTCAGATGTAATTATTATTAATTTATCTAGCAGCAGCTAACAGTGATTGCATCACACACAAGCACTACAACACTTGAAACTTACCTGGGTTGTGGTAGTTGTCTGGATCTTCCGTATCTCCTTTCCTGCTTCCTTACCATCATCAGATCTTTCAGTATCTGATATTATACTTCCTGCATCAACACTAGGTACAGTTTTGCTACCAGCAGACTCTGGCTCAAGAGTTGTGGCAGTCACTTCAGCATATTCTAATCCTTTAGATGATGAAGCCAACTCCCTCTCAGAAATGCTACTCATTCCATCTGAAGTTGTATGAATCTTGAACTCCTTATCCTCTATTATACTTGAAGCACATGTTATATCTACACTACCTGTCATATGTGCAAGCAATCCCAAGTCATCATTTACACCAAGATGCATCTGTGTCTCTTGCACATTTGGAATAGAAATGTGATTACTTGAAAGTTCGGGTAGAAGTTTCTCCTCTTGACTAGGTATTTTATCAAAGAGAAATGAGGTACTGTTAGTAGAAGGTTCATCTTTCTCATCAGCCAGAGTTATTAATGGACCATTGTCCTTTTCTTCATTCTTCTTAATAATACCCACACTTCCATGAACGTTGTTTTGGAGCTTCTCAACAGCAGCACTATACACATTATCTAGGAGAGATTCAACTTCCACAAGTGCACCATTTTCCCCAGTTACCAGTGTCTCTGGTGACAAATCCATATCATCAAGTTTTACTTCAGTAGCTTCTACTTTTTCAGCTTTTATATCAACTAAAAGGTCATGAACTTCCACATGCACTCCTCCTCCTGGTCTCTCAGCACTTCCAAGCACATCATCTGACACCTTTGTAGCCATAAGCAAGTCCCTTGTATCTGTACTGACAGGGTAATCTGTTTCACTTTCTGGACTTTGACTTTGTGAGAGGTCTTCTATCTCTCGAATTTCCATTCCACCTTTTGCTCCAGTTGTCTGAGAGGAAAGACCTGAGATAGTGCTCACATTCCCCTTCTTCCCCTTTTTTATGTTTTCTTCCTCTTGCCTTTGATACTCTTCATACATTTTGGCTAGATACTCCTTATGAGCCTCATATGTGACCTTAAAAAGAAAACAATAGAATATGTGGAAGAATGCATGCTACAAAAACTTGGACAAATACTAACACGAAACTTAACAATGTATTACATAAAGCTTAGAAATTATTTCACAGTAAAGGACCTAGAACGATGACCAAAAAATGCCATTTCCACATGTATGGAGACAGCCACCAGATGGCACTAAGTCACTTTACATCTTACTATATTCCTAGTCCCTTTGGGGGAGTTTAAAACAGTACTAAAGAACTCACCCACAAGCCATTTCTTACCTTGGAATGAGCTATAGAAAGAGTATCCACCCACACTCTCCAGCCTCCCCATTCATATTTTATTGCATGATACAAGAGAATACGGAAAATGTTGTAAACCATCTCAGTGATCTTCTGCTCTTCAGAGTTCTTAGGGTTAATGTATCCCAGAGAAAACATCCAGTCCTGCCACACTGAACACTGAAGTAAACATCTAAAGTGAAATAATTAGGTCAAAATATATCCAAACAAACCTTCTTTATTTTAACATTATGATGGCTAAAATGTGAGTAATATCTCATCTGAACATCAATCCAAAGGTAGAAAGAAATTTTAAAATACTCCAGGATGAATAAAGATTTAAAGCACACTCTAAATAGAAGAACCCAGTATTAGTTGCTGAACTAAAAAGTTATGACAAACCTATTTCATTTATTTTTTTATATATTCCATTTAATATATAGTATAAAACTCTACACAAAGTATAACAGATTGCTATTACCCACAAATCAAGTACAAGAAAACACTATTTTTAGTGACATACCTTCTGTTTTCACGGCTATTACTAAAGAGTTTTATCATATCGGATAAGAACAAACGTCGAACTTCCATCAGTTCTGCACTTGGTGTGGAGTTTTTTAACAGCGTTGCCACCACCTTAAGAATCACTTTGAAAAAATAAATTAGTTACATAACACATTTTAACAACTTAAAAAAAAAGTTACTGACAGCAGTTAATTTAAGTACTAACTGAAACCCATATGTATTTGAGATACACTAATGAATTGTTCTTGCTTCCTGAACCATACTGCTCCAAAAAACCCCACAACTCTAGGCCATACATTGATCACACAAACATAGTATATTGTCCTTACTTGGATTCTGAATTTTCACTGTAGAATCTGGCTCTGGATGTGGTTTATGAACAACTTGAGTGCATACTTGTTCTGTCAAAATCTAAAACAGAATATTAAGTTCCTTTTACCATATTTAATTAAAAGCTATAGCATTTATTTCATTTCTTTCATTCATTTTTAGATCTGTTAGGAACATTTACCATGGCCACACTGTAACTTCATATAACATATTTGGTAAAAAATTTTTATCCTTGAAGAATGGAAACAAGCAATTCCTCTGTGCAAGGATCAAGATTTTCATGTTTGTACAGTGGCTGGTTAACTATCTTTTTAGTTAGCTAACTAAATATACAATACTGGCGCTTCAAAAGATATTTCATTCATATTCCTCATGGTAATATATTCATAGATAAAAAAATCTTTCATGAGCACTGTACAGCAGAAGTTACTCTCAAACATTCCATCCATAACCCAAACCCAGTAATTCTTAAGAGAAGGTTTGGCTTTTTTCTATCTAGGAAAGATGAACAGTCACAGAGAGCATTCCGTAAGAATAATTCTGGGACTTCACATAACAAGCAAGATGGACCATTCTCCTGTTTCATGAATTGTACCCGACAAACTAGTTAATTTGTGTCAAGGCAAAACCACAGACCTTTCACACTGGGATGCCTGTAAATGATTCTATGTACACAACTTCCTGTGTGGTCAAACCACACAAGGTAAGCTTAGATATGTGCAAATAAAAAAGAAGTTGATGTCTGAGTAAGCCATTGGGGTGGTGGGGGTGGGTGGGGTGTG
>NW_010406960.1:0-513 GCF_000710305.1 Buceros rhinoceros silvestris | reverse complement strand
AGTGGTAGAAGGAGACGGCCACATCCTTGGCATTGCGCCCCATGTAGATCATCTACAGAAGGATGTGGGGTACAAGGATGCTGGACAGAGCAGAAGGCCTCTTGCCCTGGAGGAACAGGGGGGCTGCCATGCCCCCCAGGGCAGAGACCAGGGTTGGGGGTTACCTTGCAGCCATTTTCCCAGAAGGATTTGGGCAAGATATGTGCAGGAAGGGGGGTCTTCACCACACGGGGCGAGGGCATGGTGGCCAGCAGATCCGTCCCTGTGGGACCCCAAAGCACATCCCCAGCGAAAACTCAGCAGAGGCTCAGCACCCGATGGAGAACCCACGGCCAAGCCCTCACACCCCATTACCTGCTGGCATCTCCCCGGGGGCAGAAAACTCCAGCATGGGCACCCTGTTGTTGATAATGTCCCGCTTGCACTTCTCAGGGTTGCCACCTTGCAGGATCATGTCCACAATCTCACTGACCCAGGTGGTGCCTGGGGAAAGCAAGCCACCAGGGGGGTGTC
>NW_010406959.1:5217-6202 GCF_000710305.1 Buceros rhinoceros silvestris | reverse complement strand
GCAGGCGTACGAGTGGGCCTTGGACGGGATGCGACACCTTGCCTGCATCAGCATGGAGGACTGCAGCTCCGCCGAGCACTGTGCCGGGGTCATCAAGTGCCTGGAGAGTTACAAGGGGCAGCACCCAGACATCAGCGATGCCCGGTTCCAGGAGATGAAGGAGCTGGCCTGTGAGCTCAAGAGTGACAAGGGGCTCAAGCAGTGGAAGTTTGCGTGGTCCAAATGCCAGGAGACCAAACTGGTTTTTGAAAAGAAACTCGAAGCAGCCTTGAGAACGAGGAGATCTCTGCTGTCAGACCACAAACCAGCAGCAGGGGAGCAGCCCTGGGCCAGCAGCGAGTCTCACCGGAGGCACTCGGAGGGGGCCACCCCTGGGACCCACTGGGACAGGACTTACAGTGCGTCCCACTGCTACAACAGGCCCAGCTGCTCTCCGGGGTGGACTAAGGAGAAAGCTCCCTCACCCTCCCCGAGCTGCACTGGCGATGCCGGTGCTGGAGAAGAATTTGCCTGCCAAGCTGTTCTCAGTCCTGGTCCTCACTCGAGCAGAGCCTCTTTTGCCAGCGGGACCTCCAAGTCTCCAAAGCTGTCCGAAGAAAAGCTGAACCTGGAGAGTATCTTGGAAACACTGGAGGTGAAGCCATCCTGCACATCCACGCCAGCCCCTGGGAAGCTGCCTCCCAGGAGGATGCTCCGGAAGGCCCAAAGCTTTGACCTCCCTTGCGGTGAGAGCCTGTGGTCGGGCTGCCAGAGAACGCTGAGCGAGCCGGCCCGCTACGGCAACACCGGTGTCTTTATCAAGGGGCTGGAGGTGAGCAGCACCGAGCTGGTGGACAGGACGTTCGCGCTGCGGCAGCAAGCGGCTCCCAGCTGGGCTGCGGACTGCCTGCTCGAGGGACAGAGGGGCTGCCTCGCCCTGTCCGAAGCCAGGAGCTGGGGCAGGTGAGTGGCGCAGCCGGTCCATGGCGGGGGGAAAGGATCTGTT
>NW_010406959.1:3996-5078 GCF_000710305.1 Buceros rhinoceros silvestris | reverse complement strand
CTTTCCCTCAGGGTGACTCCTCCCTAAGAGGGGAAAGAGCAGATCCCAGGTGGGAGAGGGAGTCTCTGAGCAGTGCTGGTGCTGGAAGATGAGGGTGTGCAGAAACAGAATTTAGTGCCTAGCAAACCAGTGGTACAGGGGCAGTGGGAGAGCAGAGGCACAATGCATCATCCTGCACAGCTTGGTGCTGTACTGGTAGGGAGGCACTTCCAGTACCCTGGGACAGCAGCTTCACAGGAAAGAAGGTCCTTGCATTTGTCCTTTGGGGCTGAGATCTCGGTTTGGGTGACCAATAGGTGGCTGTTGTGCTCTTCTCCTCCTTTTGAGGGTCTCAGCTTCACATTGTTGTCACACTGCAGGTCCTTGCATTTGTCCTTTGGGGCTGAGATCTCGGTTTGGGTGACCAATAGGTGGCTGTTGTGCTCTTCTCCTCCTTTTGAGGGTCTCAGCTTCACATTGTTGTCACGCTGCAATGTGCTGAGACTATGGAGAGCCCAATGATATGAGCTGTTCTTGAAAGGGCGTCTTTCTCCTGCCAGGTCTCACCAGGCAGCTCTTTCAGCTGCTCTTGCTGGGACAATATTTAAAAAAAAAAAGTTGGTGGTAGAGATGAGAAATGAGTGCAGGATTCAGAGGGGCCGCAGAGCTTCTCCACAGCTTCTCCTCTGGGTGGGATGGCTGCGGACAGTGAAATCCTCTGCAAGGGGCCCCTGATCTCCTGGAACGTGTCAGGAAAGCTTGTGGCAGGGGATGAGCCCCAGCAAGCCCCCCTTTGCTTCTCAAGGGAGCGGTGCAGCGTCCGGGGTGCTGAGGCAGTCCTGCTGTTGAGCAGCCCGGAGCTGGCTGGGGGCCAGCCAGGAGCAGAAACCGTGACTACCTAAGAGCCAGGAACAGCTTTTTGCTGAGGAAGTGACACGAGGTTTTTTTTCTCACTCTCATTTTTACTGGGAGAAGCCCAACAGCATCTGGGTCTGGAGCTCGTGTTCCCCCAGGGTTAACCTTGCCTCCACCCACAGCACCCACAACTACAGAAGTTCTCTGACTTCTGCTGCCCCTGTGCTTTCAGGCGCGAAGCCTCTTCA
>NW_010406959.1:3237-3828 GCF_000710305.1 Buceros rhinoceros silvestris | reverse complement strand
AGCCAACCTGTAGCTTGTCCTAAGCTTACAGAGCTTCTTGGATCGGCCACGAGCTTTGTCAGAGCTGCTGCAGTCAGCTGTGAATCTGAGCTTGGATGGTGCTCGAGGGATCATCTTGTCTGCGGTGGGTCTCAGGCAGAGCTTCTCTAGGGACAGCCCAGTGCTCTCTGCCCGCCACAGCCCCGCTGGGTCTCTTCAGGCTAAGTGTTTCCTGTTGCAGCAAGCTGCGGCACATCATCGACGAGATGGTGACCACGGAGCGGGAGTATGTCAGGTCGCTTTGCTACATCATCGATAGCTACTTCCCTGAGATGGAGCGTCTCGACCTCCCCCAGGACCTGCGTGGCAAACGCAGCGTCATCTTTGGGAACCTGGAGAAACTCTACGACTTCCACAGCCAGTATTTCCTGCGAGAGCTCGAGAGCTGCTGCAACCACCCGCTGCGGGTCAGCCACTGCTTCCTCCGACACGTAAGGCATCAGCACCTTCCCCCTGGGGCCGGGCTCCTCCGGACCCGTGCTTGGCTCCTCTGCCCAGCGGAGCTTGTGCATTTGGCTGCCCACCTGTGTGTGGCTCTTTGGGAGCGGGTTT
>NW_010406959.1:0-3089 GCF_000710305.1 Buceros rhinoceros silvestris | reverse complement strand
GGTTTGGTTTGTCCCCGACGTTGGACTGGGATGGCTCTGTGAGGCAGCAGCAGATGCTTTTTGCCTTTCCTGTTGCTCTTTGCTACCAAGAGACACTGCTACGGAAGATAAATGTCTTCTCCTTAAAGCCCACCTGCTTCTGCAGGGACAATCCCTCACACTGTTGTCTTGAGTGTGGAATGATTTCAGTGGGTGGAGAGGTACAAACCTGCTGCCCTTCTTGAAAAGGGCTGCTAGGAAGAAGCACGGGGCACCTCAGCTCGCTGGCATGGCAACAGGACAATGGATTTAAAAGTCCTGGCTGCTGTAGGAGTAGGAAGGAAAGAACATCCCCTGGTTCTTACTGATATTGAAGTGAAGTCACTCCTGCCATCACAGGAAGCCTGGGAGAGGCAGAAGAACTAGAGTAACGAACCCAGGGGCATGGCTGTCACCGTGGCCTGGGTGGCGTTGGTCTCACGCCGGGGGGGTCTCTTTTGCAGAAAGACCAGTTTGGGATGTATGCGTTGTACAGCAAGAACAAGCCCAAGTCAGACTCGCTGCTGGCCAGCCACGGGAACACCTTCTTCAAGGTAAATTCCGCTGCCTGCCTCACCGTTGCTCTTGGTGTTGGGTCCACACAACCAGCGCTGGTCCTGTGGCCTCACGCTCCCCTGCAGAGCGAGCAGAGCACCCCGATGAGGAAAGCTGTGGGTGCCGGTGCCTGCCTGGGGACACTGGGTGCTCCACGGGAAGCTGCTGCCTTCACTCCCTGCTGCCTTTCTCAGTTCAAGCAGGTGCAGCTTGGGGATAAGATGGACCTGGCCTCCTACCTGCTGAAACCCATCCAGCGGATGAGCAAGTACGCCCTGCTGCTGAAGGACCTGATCAAGGAGTGCAGCGAGGCACAGGAGCAGGAGCTGGGCTACCTCCGGGCGGCCGAGGAGATGGTGAAGTTCCAGCTCCGGCATGGGAACGACCTGCTGGCCATGGATGCCATCCGCAACTGTGACGTACGTGCCGGTGTCCCCCTCTGTGTGGTCCTGTGAGGGACAGAGCCACACTTCTTCCTTCTCTAGACTTGGGTCTCTGGATCGTATGGTGAGCGTCCCCTGAAATTCCCACAGCCAGTACGGGACTACTGAGGCGCAGGGCAAGGTCTCCCTGATCTGCTTGGACAGGCAGCCCTGATGCTGGTACTTGAGCTGGGTGAGCTGTTGGTCAAAGACATGCTCCCAGGACCTTACGGGTGACGTGAGGCAGCCCGGCAGCCCTTGCAGATGGTGTCCCGCAGGCAGCCTTGAGCCCTTCCATTTCTCCTGGGCTGGTGATAAGAGGGTCAGGCAGTTTGTGAGGAGAGATTCAAACCGATGCTGATGATAGGGGTGGGCCAAAATCAGCTTGCCGGGACTTGGAGAGGCACCTGAAGTGCAGCCCTGGAGGAGGAGAAACCCCAGGGCGACGGGTCTGAGGCAGGAAGAACAGAGGGACTGGCCTTCTGAGCCAGACGTGCTCCTGGCAGTTTGACAAGACTCCTTGCTTCTACAGCTCGCTCCTTTTCCCCAGGAGACAGTTCCGGCTGCTGCCTCCAGATGCCACCCCAGAGGTTTGTCCCAGACTTGCACAGGGTGACAGGAGAGGGTCATCTGTGGGTTATGCTTTGGAGAAAGGTGCAGCTCTGGGCCAGTTGGTTCAGCCTGATGTGTCCTCCAGCAGTGCCATGCAGCCCTACCTCTTCAAAATCCCTCCTAAGGTGTCACGTAGCTGTCACATCTTCACTACTTGGGCCACAGAGATGCTGCTCTTCACATCCAGGCCTGGGTCTGCCCGGACCTGACTCTGCTGGAGTCTTACCAGGTGTCCCCTGTGTCCAGGTGAACCTGAAGGAGCAGGGACAGCTGGTGCGGCAGGACGAGTTCACCATCTGGCTGGGCCGTAGGAAGTGCCAGCGACACGTCTTCCTCTTCGAGGACCTGATCCTGTTCAGCAAGCCCAAGAGGATCGAGGGTGGCTTTGATGTGTATATCTACAAGCGCTCCTTCAAGGTACGGGCAGCCCTGCAGCTCCCTCTTGTGCGGGAAGCGTCCATGGCTGGTTTCCCCCGTGGCTCTGAAAGGGGGAGCAGGAGAACCTTCAGCAGAAACGCTGCTTCCACCACTGTGAAGCCTTCTCCAAGGCTTCCCAGAAGGGAACAGGCTTCACCTATTAGTGCCTCTGTGCTCTGAGATGTGGGGCCAAGGTCTTCTGAGGGACAGGCAGGGTGGTGGGGCTGACTCTGGATGAGGCACTGGCAGTTGCCTGGGCTGTCTCTGCTCTCCTGCCCAGAAGCTGCCTCCTGCGGGCTCTGCTGAGCTGGGGTGGCTCTGGCACAGGGTGCAGGCAGAGCGGACCCTTTCTGCTCCTGGGGGAGCCCCAGCTCATGCTTCGCTCTTCCTTTTTGTGGCAGACCGCAGACATCGGTCTGACGGAGAACTCTGGAGACAGCGGCCTGCGCTTTGAGATCTGGTTCCGAAGGCGAAAGTCCAGCGACACCTACATCCTCCAGGCCAGTTCAGCCGAGACTAAGCAGGCCTGGACCAGTGACATTGCCAAGATCCTGTGGCAGCAGGCAGCCCGCAATAAAGGTGTGATTCCCTCCCGGGGCGTCTGTGCCGCAAAAGGTGCGGGAGCCCTGTCCGGCTCGTGCCGTCCTGAGTAGGTTTGGAGCCTGTTACCAGCATGGCAGCCTCAGGAGCATGTGCTGGGCTTGGCTGGGCATGTCCCTTCCCTGCCCCGTGTCCCCAGGGAACTTGACCCGTCCAACCTGGACTCCGCGAGAGAACCAGGAGATCTTGGCACAGGGTTCCGTGCCCTGTGGGTGTGGGCGGTGCTCCTGAAAGGCTCGCTGCTCTCCCCGGCCTCAGGCTGGCTGAGTCCCCCCTCTCCACCCCAGGCTTCCCGCTTGGCAGGACTGAGCTGCTTGGCCAGAACGGGGCATGTTGGCTTGTCCCTGGAGCCTCCTCGGGACCGGGGCAGCCAGGGGAGAACAGACAGAGGCTCAGAAGCTCAGGAGCAGCCTGGCCCAGGGGTGCTCGGGCCTGGGGCTGGGGGGAGCGTTGGGTCAAGCTCAC
>NW_010406958.1:1504-1751 GCF_000710305.1 Buceros rhinoceros silvestris | reverse complement strand
CACGTCCCCCCGGACTTCCATCTCCAGGCCATGGTCCGCTCGGCCGGCAAGTTGGTCCTCATCGACAAGCTCCTCCCCAAACTGAAGGCTGGGGGCCACAAGGTCCTCATCTTCTCCCAGATGGTTCGCTGCTTGGATATCTTGGAGGACTACCTCATCCAGAAGAGGTGAGGGCCAGGAGAAGACCTTGGGGGGGGGGCGGGGCTACTAGGGGAGGCGCTGCAGAAGCTCCCGGAGATGTGGTGGT
>NW_010406958.1:956-1349 GCF_000710305.1 Buceros rhinoceros silvestris | reverse complement strand
AGGAACATACTGAGAAGACCCTGGGGTGGGTTCTACCGAGGTCATGTGGTCCAGAACGCCCTGGGGGTGGGTTCTACCAAGGTCCAGAAAGCCTCCCTGGATGTGGCCTTCAAGAAGAACCAGCTTGAGAAGCGCCCCGAGATGTGGCCTTCAAGAGAAACATGCTAAGAACACTCTGGGGGTGGGTTCTACTGAGGTCAGGTGATCCAGAAGACCCTGGAGATGGGTTCTACGAAGGTCAGGTGGTCCGGAGGTGGGTTCTACTGAGGTCAAGTGCTCCAGAAGCCCCCCTAGATATGACCTTCCAAGAAGAACCACCGTCAGCAGGCCCCAAAATCGGCTTCTCCCAAACTCAGCAGCTCCAGGAGGCCCCCGGGGGGGCTCCCTCCCGCC
>NW_010406958.1:368-798 GCF_000710305.1 Buceros rhinoceros silvestris | reverse complement strand
ATGCCCCTCTCCCTGCAGGTACCTCTACGAGCGCATCGACGGGCGGGTGAGGGGCAACCTGCGGCAGGCAGCCATCGACCGCTTCAGCAAGGCCGACTCGGACCGGTTCGTCTTCCTGCTCTGCACCCGGGCCGGGGGCCTGGGCATCAACCTGACAGCAGCCGACACCTGCATCATCTTCGACTCCGACTGGAACCCCCAGAACGACCTCCAGGTGGGACCTCCCGGGCGCGGGGGAGGGGCGCAGGGTCTCCTGGGCGGTGGTTGAGGTTTTTCTTGGTCACGGTTGAGTGGTTGAGGTTCTGCTGGGTCACGGTTGCGGTTGTCCTGGATCATGGCTGAGGTTCTCCTGGATCATGATTGAGATGTTTCCCTTTTCCTTCCTCCTCCTGGAGACGTTCTCAATCTTCTCGCCCACTAAGGTTCTTCC
>NW_010406958.1:0-212 GCF_000710305.1 Buceros rhinoceros silvestris | reverse complement strand
GTCGCCGAGACCTCTTTGACCTTCTCCCCCCCCCCCGCCCCCCGCAGGCCCAGGCCCGCTGCCACCGGATTGGCCAGAGCAAGGCGGTGAAGGTCTATCGCCTCATAACACGCAACTCCTACGAGCGGGAGATGTTCGACAAGGCCAGCCTGAAGCTGGGATTGGACAAGGCCGTGCTCCAATCCATGAGCGGCCGCGAGGGCAACATCGCG
>NW_010406957.1:0-3073 GCF_000710305.1 Buceros rhinoceros silvestris | reverse complement strand
GACTGCGTGTCTGCTTTTCTTTTCTTGCCAGCCGGGATCCCTCTCTGGAAGACGGGTGGCAGTAGCTTCCGCAGGACAGGGCCCGGGCTGCCTCATCTGTTGCTCCGGAGGCAGAGGACGGGGGTGCGCCATCGCAGGAGACGCGAGCAGCTGAAGCCTTGCTGCAGAGGTGGGAGAGCCGAGTTCAAACCTCTGCTTTGCTTGGAGTGGGAGATGTTTAAAATCTGCACTCCCCCCCTCCAGAGTGACTCACTATCGCCACAGCTAAGCCGATCGGAGAGACCCTCCCCTTCAAACTGCAGAAGCAAGGTGAGAAGAGCCTAGGTCAAGAGAGAGCAAGAGGCTTCCTGAGCAGCCTGCTGACCAGGTGACTGTTTAACAGGAGACACTCATGATTCTGCATCTAGAGCCAAAGCTTGATTCTGATTTTTTTTTTTCTCCATGCAGGGGTTTTAATATGAAGTGTGTTCTTTGTTTAATAGAATGTAGTGGCCCCAGATTGCATTTTCTGAGGAACTTTGTGAGTTGAGTTTGGGCACACATTTGGCATATAAAATTTGTGTCAAGACCCCATTAACTCTGCTGCTTAATTAGCTCCACTCTGCAGTCTCAGGGAAATCTTAGTCAGACCCATCTATGCTTGCTGAACAGACAGAGATCTGAAGACAAAACAAAGTTACTTAAATATCTGTGGCACATTGAGAATGCTGCTAATTCTCACTGGATTTTGAGCTTCTTGGGCAAAAAGACAGAGCTGCAGAGGTTTTGCATGTCTGCCCTGCTAGCATGTGACCCAGTAGGAGCAGTCTGCTCTGGTTATAGTGAATTTTAGGATCCATGCATCTCCATCCATGATTAAATTTGTCATATGTGAAAAACCTGCCTTCCTCCTGTTTCACTTGTGATGAACAGAGCAGTAAAATTGCCCAAAAGAACTTTTGGAAGGAGAGAGCATAATAAGCACGCATGGCCTGGAGAACAGGCTGTGCAGACCACAGATAATGCACAAAAGAAACGTCCTGCCTGTCTGGGGTAAAACACGTCTATAAAAGTAGGTGCTTCACTGAGGAGTCTGGCCTGGGTCTCTGTGGCGAGGTTTTTCTCTCGCTCGTTTCTTACAGCTGACTGCCTAAGAGCAAGTATCGCTTCTCTGTGTTCTACAAAAATTATGCAAGTGGTTCTTGTATATGTGCTTTGATACCTGTTTGATTAGAGGATCAGGTGTGGAGAAGAGTAAGAGCAGCCTTAATACCTGCATACTTTTTAGGCAAAGCAGTCCAAGTACTGGTTGGGAATCAAAGTCTTTTTGGGAAGAGCAAACAGACTAACCTGAAAACAGGCTGAAAATTCACAGTGTTTGTGCCTGGCTGAATTCATGTTATTTCACCTAGTACATGCCTAGAAAACAGGAATTTACAATGTGTACAAGTCAGGAAGTCTTGAAGCCGCTAGGCACTACCTGAAGGACTAACTTCCACTGGAAGCTGTAATCAAAGGGGAAAAAATGAAATGACCTGTGTGTGAAGGTGTGAAACAAGGCACCTATTTGTAAATTCTCGTGACAGAACTCCCAGCAAGTGCCTTGGAAAAGAAAACTTTCTAAGGGCTGAGTGACAGTGGACATCTTTGCTTTATCAGACGTGATGGAAATACCTCTCTCCGGTGTTTTCTCATGCTTGCTGTTCACAGTAGCTGGGCTAACAAAACTCGAGGGACATGTCTTTCAGAGGACGTGGGCGTGCCTGTAAGAAGGTGTGTGGGGCTATCTGCATGAGAATGTTACGTGTATAGCAGGTAGAGGTCTTTCTTTATTCTCAGGCTTCCTTGGAGCTGGCACTCTTTACCCCACGCTCCCACCCCTCCAGCTGTTTTGTTTTCTTTTTGAAGGTTTTGCTTTACTTGATTATGGGGTCCCCAACCTGAGCTCAGTCCTAACAAACGGAGAGCCTCAATCACATTTTACTGGAAAGAATTCTCTCTTCCCCAAGTATATTAACACGGAACATCTCTCTGGTCACAGCAAGGACATCGTAACACGTAACCCCACGTAGTGGGGGCTGAGTATTTCCTTACAGTACCAACTTTGGTCCCTGTAGGGAGATAAATCACTGAAGCTGTATTTGTATCTTTCAAGAATATGTCAAGTTGCGGTGTCTTATATCCTGAAACACTGTGTTAGCCTCTGCTCATGTATTTCCACAAAATCTTGGTGTTCCTGATTTTAGACTCTGTTGGAAAGTGTTGCACTAAGTTTAGATTGTGCTTAGCCAAGCTGATACTTTCAATGATATGTGTATGGCCCTCCGTAACTTTTCTTGAAGGACAAAGGACTTGTCTGGCTGGTGATGTAGAAGCGCAAGCATAAACTAAAAGCTTATTACACTTGCCATTAAATTTCTTTCTTCAGAAAGAAAATGGCTTTACTTTGTTATTTCTGAATGGGAGGATTCACTCTGAAATCTGTATATTCATGAACTTCACACCTTGAGTTAGTGACCCTAACTTTCCAGCTGCTGCTCTGTAGACAAACTCACAGGACAAATGATGTTTCCAGTGAAATAAAACTTGGTACAGCTGATACCAGTGACTTGTAAGCTGGGAGTAAAATGGAAAGCACCATAAATTCATCTGTGCCTTGCAGGCAGTGTCATATGCTTTCCAACTGGCACGGCTAAAAATCTGTTTGTACACAGATATCATTCCTTCCCAGTGGCAGTCCCCGAACAGATTCTGCTCTACATGCCAGTGGTCTGTAAGAGACAGTGGTCTGTTTCTATATCTAGCGTACCTCAGCTCTGAACCCAGGGCTGGTATTTTGACATGGAATCAGGACACATTCATTCCAAAGTCTGTGATCCTCACTGCCATAAATACTCTTTTTGTTGTTGTTCTTATTGGTTTGCATTATTTTAAAGAAAATATCACCATGATAGTCTTCTCTATTTGATTCAATTGACTTCCCATACTCTACCTCAGTGGGGTTAATAATTTCCCCCTTTTAAAAAAAAAAGATTGATTATAAAAATTTACATACAATATTCTGGACTGAATCTCATTCAGGTAGGTGGCTATC
>NW_010406956.1:450-758 GCF_000710305.1 Buceros rhinoceros silvestris | reverse complement strand
CCCGGGCTGGCAGGACGGTTGAGCGTGGCTGTGCCCAGATTGGGCAGGGCCCTGGGCAAAGCCCCTGTGCCCTGCCACGGGGACACGACTCCCTGGGCACGTCCCGTGTGGGGAGCACAGGGCCAGCCCCGGGCCGCGATGAGGCCACGCAGGCCCCTGGGCTCGGGCAGCCCCTCGGCAGCTCGCTCTCCTGTCGCCCAGTGCGGCCCAAGGTGAGGGTGTCCCCCGTGCAGTCGGGCTCCCTGCCCCAGATCGACCGGCTGGTTTGCCACGTGTCGGGGCTTTATCCCACGGGGGGGGGGGGGCGA
>NW_010406956.1:0-245 GCF_000710305.1 Buceros rhinoceros silvestris | reverse complement strand
TGCAGACCGGCGACTGGACCTACCAGGTGCTGGTGCGGCTGGAACCCAGCCCGCAGCGCGGGGACAGCTACCTGTGCCAGGTGGAGCACGGCAGCCTGCAGCAGCCCCTCAGCCAGCGCTGGGGTAAGTTCCTGCCCTGCCGGGGGGCTCCTGGTGCTCCGCTGTGGGCACCCAGGGGTTGGCGAGGGGGACGGTGCTGAGCCCCCGCTGTCATCCTCACAGAGATGCCCTCGGACTCTGGGCGC
>NW_010406955.1:3915-4160 GCF_000710305.1 Buceros rhinoceros silvestris | reverse complement strand
TCGAGGAATGGGACAGGAGCGTGGACAGGGGTTTTCTCTAAGCCAAAACCTCATCCAAAATAAAGAGATTTGTGAAGGAGGGAGGGAACAAAAAGATTTTTAGGCAAATTCCCTTCTCAGGCACGGTAGCAGCTTGCCTTTAAGGATGGCACCAGCCGACTTTTTACTGTGGAAGGTCCCTGGCTTTCTGCAAGCCAGTAAAGGTGGCTTTTTCTGGCAGGGGCAGGGTGGGGATGAGCACCCTT
>NW_010406955.1:3495-3824 GCF_000710305.1 Buceros rhinoceros silvestris | reverse complement strand
ACCCCCCGGGCTTTCTGCAAGCCAGTAAGGGTGGCTTTTCCTGCCAGGGACAGGGTGGGAATGAGCACCGTTTTGCCTCTGGGCCCATGCACTGACTACGGGCTGACTGAGCCATCCCCAGATGATGCCATGGCCAGTGGGATCAGCCGTGGGGCTGGGGCCCTGGCCGAGGGGGCGCCGGGATGGCACAGATGAGGGGAGGCTGGCTTCCCACTCAGAGGTGCTTGGGGCAAGCAGCAGCACCCATTCAGCTTTGGAGCTAGTGCTCGCTGGGGAGCAGATTTAGCAGGGCGGGGGGGGGGGAAGATCAGGCTCCATCGGCAGGCACC
>NW_010406955.1:0-3431 GCF_000710305.1 Buceros rhinoceros silvestris | reverse complement strand
ACGCAGCTTTGGAGCTAGTGCTCGCTTGGGAGCAGATTTAGCAGGGCGGGGGGGGGTGGAAGATCAGGCTCCATCGGCAGCACTCTGAAACCCAGAGAGGCTGCTGCTTGCCCACAGACCCTTCAGAAGGCCAGAGGGGAGCAAGGGTGACATGATCCACCGCAGAAAATACAACTCCAAGTGGAGAAAAAGGCTGAAATGGGCATTTTTGCCTTGGTTTTCCCGTGGGGCAAAGGTCTGGGCAGGCAGTGCTGGCTTCTCCTGGATGCGTTTCAGCCCCTGGGCTGGACCGGCTGGGTATGGAGACCCCCCAGCTACATGGGGGCAACATGTCAAGCCAGGGGTCAAGCTCACAGCTCGGCTTCTGATCATCTGATCATTCTGATCAATAACCCCTACTCAGGGCTGGCTTTACCAAGGGCACTGGCACGAGTGGGCGTGGGTGGGCATGGAAAGGCACTGCCAGGGCTGGTCACATGGCAGGGAGGAGCAGTGCCCTGGCATCACTTCTTGAGTGAGAAATGAAGAATCCCCAAGAAAACACGTGCCCTAATGTGGCCCAAAATAGTGCTGGGTGTGCTCCAGGGTCCAGGCTTGGTGCGTGGCAGCCCAAGGAAAGGCAGCTTGAGAGCTGCCATTGTGAGGGGCTGGATGGGCAGCCCATACCCCGTCCAAATTGCTGGTGGCCCCCACTGTGAGCTGCTCCCACCCGAGGCCAGCAGTGACTCACGCTTACTATAAACATGTCTCCCTGCGGATAATGAATCCCGGCCGCTGCCGCCTTCGGGGAAAGCTCTGGATTGCCTTCACAGCGCTGCCCCCATCCCACTCCCCCTCCCCTCCTGGCAGCACTACTCCCACATGGGATCGTTTCCTGATGCCGACTGGAGCCAAGGCTCTGAGGCCCTTTTTCCAGCTAGTCGTGGTTTGTTTCACAGGCTGCGTGGGCTGATTTTCCCCATTAACCCTTCCGGGGAGACCGAGGCTTCTGCTCTGCTGGGCTACCCCACCGCCCTCGCTGTGGATGCCCCACTGCCCAAGGGATGGCTGGGCTGGCTGAGCAGTGATGGAGAACCCCTTTTTGCTCTTGCCTCAACCTCCTCCTGCTAACTATGGAGGGCATCTCAAGCAACAAAAGCTTTATTGCATTTACACAAATAAGCCACGAAGTACATTGCAAAGCAGCAGAGGAGTCGGGGTGATGAGGAAGCGCAGAGAGGGGTGATGGGGAGATGCTTGCTTGCAGAAGCAGGTACTGCTGCACACTGGCTGCAAGCTGCTGTCCTCCTGCGAGCTGCTGCTTGAGCCCCCCGGTCCCACTGCTGCCCCATACCACAGCGGAGGGAGCGGGGTCTGTGCAGCCACAGGCAGGAGACTTCGGGCAGCCATCCTGAAGGGTGCCACGGAGGAGAGGGAGAAGGTCGCAGGAAGCCAGTGGTGTCTTCGGGTGGGACTCAAGCGTCAGCCGTTGGCCCCATGTGGGCGGTGGTGCTCTGGTCAGGCGGTGAAGGTGTTCCTCCCGTGGGGATCAGGGTCTGGAGAGCTGGGAGGGGCAACGAAGGGACATGGTCAGGCTCAGTCAAGGCTCCAGCACTGGTGCCTCCCCACTCCCAGCCTCAGTCATGCCTTGGGCCCTGTGGGCACATGGTCCCACACGATGGCCCGAGCAACTCCCCAGCATGATGCTGAAATCACCACCAACCTCCCTTTGATGCTGGAGCTCGCACTCGAACACATTCCACACGAGCCCCCTGGGCTGCCAGGTGATCCAAGGTGGTCACCCGGCATGCTGCGGCTTTGCCTTGTGGGCTCTCACTGGGTGCTGAGAGTGGCTTTTTAGGAGCTCCAGAGGAGCCACCTGAACGTATCAAGGACACAGGCTTTGTGCAGGGAAAATGCCACATGCTGTGGGCTGTCCCCGGGCTGAGCATCGCCCCCACCAGCCCAGGCAGTGAGGTTTGGAGGTGACAGGTAAGGATTGGAGGTGCTGGGCAGGAGCCAGCAGCTGGGAGAGGAGTATTGGGGAAGAGCGCGCACCCCTGCCCAACCTCTGCTGTGAACAGCAGGAAGCCTGTGAGTAGGTTTTGCCATCACACTAGTGAAAAAAAGCACACGCTGCCCACATTCTGGTAGACAAGGAGCCACGGTCACGTGTTCCCAGGCTGCTCCAGCACAGAGGGGACAAGCAGCACAGGCAAACATTGCCCCCAGGTAGACGAGCACAGTGCAGATCTGTTTGAACGCAGACATGGCAGTTTCTCTGAGGTTTGCATCTTTAACTGGTTTACACAGGCAGTGGGAAGCAGTGCACTGGTCCTCTGCAGTGCTCCCATAAGAGATGTGGGAGCATGGCTGCATGCTGAGGAGCAGCACACAGCAGCATCCCTTGGGAAAAACCACAGCACCGGCTGCAGGAGTAGCCTCAGGTCACGTCACTGCAAAGTCTGGGTGGGAGATCTTCCCCGAAGGACCTCATGGAAAAACCCACACCGCTAAACGAGAGCTGTAGGGTGAACACATCATGAAGCTATCATCTGAAACATCAAAACCCAGAGAGACTCCAGTGCTCATCCCCTTTTTTGGTTCAGACGCAAACTCCCTTAGACCCAGGCTTTCCTCCAGACATAAATAATGCTGCTGAGATGCTGCCTGCAGGGAGTCAGAACACAAGCGCTCTGGGAGCGCCTCAAATCCTTGCGTCCTCCTGCACATCCCAGCGTTCCCTTTCGGGATCAAAGCAGTTCCTTCTAGAAACAGCACGCGTGTTTTCAACCAGCAACAGGCCACGGCTCAGCGTGGGGCAGAAACAAAGCCCCCTCCCGCCACTCCATTTTTATCTCACTCATCTTCCAGCTGGTTTTGCTCCCCATGTGTGGAGCCGGCAGAAGCAGCATTTCTGGGAAGAGCCTTCCCTGCGGTTAGGCTGCCTAAACGTGGCTGTGGGAGCGCAGAGCCAGCCTGGTGTCGCACTTGGCTGGGTTTAGCCTGTGGGATGTTTTTCTGAGAGACCCGGCGTCTCTTGTTCCTCTTTGCAGGACAACTGTGCTGAGGTGGAGCAGGCAAGGGGGTGCAGGGGGGCGGCTGCACATCTGGAGTTGAAGGACTTGCACATCTGGTACATTCAGTACTTGTTAAAAGTCACTGCCACGTTACCCTTTGGACGGAGGCCGGGGGCTCCATGCATAGCACAACGGATTAAGATCCACAGCTGCATTTTTTTTGAAGGGAAAGCAAAAATAACCCTCTCAGCAGAGCCCCGGCTCTCGTGATATCCAACATGGGAGCAGGGGCATTGCACCGGGACCATGACCTTTCTGCAAGTCATTCCACCCCCAGCTCAGCACTCACGCCAGCTGCAGACGCTTCTGCTGCAAACTGAGGCGTGGCACTCCCCGCCTCCACATGCTGACCTCCCTGGAGACAGCGAGGTC
>NW_010406954.1:17515-32928 GCF_000710305.1 Buceros rhinoceros silvestris | reverse complement strand
AAAAAAAATAACAAAAGAAAGGATATTTGTAGAGAAAAGGAGTTTAAGTGCACTGTTCCTTTTCGGGGAGTGCAATTAAAAACATATCTCTGTTGCTCAGTTCCTCAGGGCTGCAGGATACCAGACACAGCAGAAAGCTTTCTAGAGTTGTTAGGTGATAGTTCAAGTAATCTGGGAACTAATCTCCCAAAGTGCTGAACAACTTCAGCTGCTCTACTGTAAAGAGTGGTCTTTTGGGGCAGATTTTTAAGGAGAATCAGGTTTCTCAAGATTCTCGCCACATTGCAATCGGATGCAGTGCATTGGCACCTCTGGATACCCCAGTACACCTTTAGAAAAGTAAGTCTGAGTACCTGCTGTCAATCACTGGCACGTTTCAGTGCTGACTCCTTTTGTAATTTTGATGTCGCTGCTGAAAGGCATAGCACAGTCTTCTTGCCTGGAGTATTGCCAAACATTTCCAAATTCAGTGGAGGATGAAATTTTTATGCAGGAGTACTAATTCCTTTCCTGTTGTTTCTTTTGTTGTTTGCTTGTACCTGTTGAGCTTTGTTTATCTTACCATGCTCACCGGAGCTACGCTAAACTTGTCTCTGATGCACAGCAGCTACCTAGCCTCTAATTTTCTCTTCCCTTGCCTGCCCTTCCACTTGCTGAATTCAAACATGTGCTCCTGTTTCCTCCAGATATGAGGTGGTGGCGTGCCCGCTGCCCGGCACTGCAGGTCCTGAGGCAAAGGAGGGTTTGCAGGGCTGCTCTGCCAGTGCTTGCATGACAGGGCTGGCCGTGGATAGCTGTGAGGAAGAGCAGGGAAGTGAACCTTGCATACCACGTGCAAGACTAGACAGATCTCTACTGACTTGTCAGGGGATGTTGTTGTAGCATTCTCCTATACGTTTTAGTATTGTGTTTATTTTTAAAATGAACAATATTTTGGTGGAAGATGCTGCAGACATTTACATCGTTGATGTAGGCTGCATTCATTTCAGTTTTAACAGCTCTTCAGAATGGTAATGAAATGTGACACCTTTTGCTTTGAGGATACAGGTTTAAATCCTTTTTAATAGTCAGTAGTCAATGAAATCCATCAGTCCCTTGACTTTTCTCAGTCATTTGTGTAAAACTAGCTGGAAGTGCCAGCTCAGTCCTCGCCACGTGGATTTCCACGTCGTGAAAAAGATGTTTGAACATTATAACTGCTTCAATAAAAAAGCAGAGGGCTGTGCTTGGATGCAGGACAATCAAGATTAGGCATGGGAGAGTGGAAGCATGAGCCCCAGGATTTGAATGACACAATCTGAGTGTAAAGATTTCACAATCCAAAAAACGGGGAATAACATGAGAATAAAAACAATTATATCTGCTGAACATTTGTGGTGTGACTATGAACACCTAAAAGAAATTTAAAAGTCACAGACTAGATAAAATTAACAGTTAAGGATAGAAAGCATCCATTTGAGATTAGAGGAGAAATTCAGGGAAGCCATATGCAGTCACCCAGGAGTAAGCAAAGTGTTAAACTGTCATTTAGGAATTGCACATGGTCTGCTATCAGTGCATACTCAATCGAACCACGGAGCTCAGATCCTTTTAAGAGACCGCCGTTCTATTTATTTGATAGAGCCTGGGCTTCACTTAATCTGAATTCTTGAAGGGATTTAGCTAGAGGTGCATCTGATCCACAGGTGTGTTGGAGCTTATTCCAGAGCTTTGTGGCCTGTGCCTCTTCCAACTTTTTGTTCTTTGTGATCTTTTTTTGCAGTGGGAGGCATTTACACTGTGATCCAGACAAAAGCCAAAACTACGGCAGATGAATGGGGTGAAAACTATTTTCTGATCGGTCCCTATTTTGAGCACAATGTGAAGACTCAGGTGGAAGCATGTGAGCCTTCAAACCCTGCAGTTAAAAAGGCAATGGACACCATGAAAAGCCAAGGGTGTCAGGTAAATCAGATGTGTTACTGCTTCCCAGGGCAACAAAGCTGACTCTGAGGAGATTACGGTTTCGGTTAATGCTCTTGCCATTCCACTTGACACAGCAGTCCTGGTCAATGTCACCATGCGAAAGGCTCAGAATCCACGGTTAGAACAGCAGAGTCAATTCATTAAAGGTTATTTTTGAGGAAGAACCAGTTTATCCAATTACAGGTTTTAACAGCCATTTATCTGCAAGTCTGCTTAATTGGATTAATGACTTATTTATCTAGTCTCTAAATACAGTGAGATTTTAGTAGATATAATATGACCTCACTTTGACTGAACCCTTACATTTGGCATTCTTGTGCTGGAAAGAGGAGTGTTCCACTAGTACTTCGTATGTAGCATCATACTGAGTTGAGAGCCAGGAAGAGGCAAACCACAAGTGGACGACTTAAGAAAAGCACCCAACTAAGAATCTGCTTTCTCACATCAGTGCAACTATCTGTCTCTTCTCTAGGAAAAGAGGTTAAACCACAGCACAAGGAGTGGATTCCTCCCCTTTCGCTACACAATTTTTAACCAGTGTTTTCTGTGTGATCTCAGTCAAACCTCAGGGCCTTTCTGTGACTCAGTTTCCCCAACGATAATCTAGGAATAAACTTCTTCCCATAAAGGTGATCTGCTAAAGTAATAGAATCTGCTGTGCTGATGGGCAAGCTACTAAGCTGCAAGCAGCTGCAGCCTTGAGGACAGCTGATTACCTGAAAATGGATGGAAGACACCACTTGCTAAATCTGACCACCTTTATCGAAAGTCCTTGTCAGAGATCTACAACTCACCTTCACTCTGACTCAGCATTGAGTCCCTCAGAGATGCTAGTCTGCAGGAGGAAAAATTGTCTGCTTATAATGTGTGCTGAACAGATGTGAGAAGCGTTGGGAGGCAGCAGCAAGGAAGCATTCTGACACGGTTCTGTTGCTGAGGGACATGGCCCGCTTTACTGTAAAACTCCACAAAGTTCTTGGACTGTCAGCAGCTGTGGCACTGGCACTGTGTTCTCTCCCTTTGTAAGAGTGGTTTTGTCGTTATTAGGATCTAATGCCCTATTGCATATTTTGTAGAAGTGCATTGTTGGATGTTGATGTGCCACAGCCTGGGAAAGTGTCTGCTGGTGACACTAATGTGATCCTTGCATTGTTCATGCTGAGATTCAAACTAAGAGGTCTAATCTAACTGCCATTTCTTATTTCTAATCAGATTTTTCTAAGTGATTGATCCAACTTTTCAATGTTGCCTCTGTTTCCTACGAAGAGATGTCTCTGCAAGCTGTGTAACACTCCTTTGTTTGGAAAACAGCTAATGACTTGCGGGGCAGATTAATTGCAGTGCTATATATACAATCCATGCTGTTCCAGCAATACCTTCAATTTAATCAGCCAACTGCCAGCCTAACATGTGCATTGTGCTGCTGGAGTATTCATATATAGCAGCAAATCTGTCCCAGGTACGTCAAGTACAGCTTTGATCTCTAACAATGACGCTCCACTTTCCAGGAGCTGTGCTTATCCTATTAACGTTTATGTCTGGATTTTGCTTATGCATCACAATGGATCCCTTTAAACCAGGGGACCTAGGAACACTTCCAGATTTCTCAGGTTAGGTGTGTTCCTTGCCATGACCAGTCTCCATATTTAGATGGTCTGGGTTCACACAAACTCCCTGCTTTTTAACCTAATTTTCCTGAATAAGAAACCTAGGTAGCCTGAAATAAGTACAGAGTGAGCTGACCCTCCTTCACACGCGTGTCTTTGTTACACCCTGTGCAAACAGGTCCAAGAGCTTTCATCTTGGATTTTCAACACCTGACCTCTATTCGGCCTGTTCTAGTGTCGGGGCTGGGTTCAGCACCCTGAGGTCCCAGGGGCTGGTGAACGGTAAGAGATCGAACAGCGGCATAGAAGAATCCTCTGCATGGGTTATAAACTGCACTAGCCTCCCTGTAGTTCCTTGTTTTTCTGGTTAGTATGTCTCTGCTGCTATAGCCATCTTGATGGTAGAATTAAAGTGAAATAATCTGGCTGTGCAGTCCGGTACAATCTGTAATGGGGGCCCAGCTGTGTTGCGTTGCCTTATGACAGTTCAGCCTCCTCTCCTAGTTGGGCAGGTAGGTTATATCAGCGCAGTTCTAAATCCTCTTGGAGTTGTTTAACTATACCACTGCAGATAATGTGAGTGGGAAAGCTGTATTTCTAGGCTGATGTGATTTTAGGTGTTACTACACCTTCTGACTGATCCTTCCACTCTGCCAAAGGGTATCAGCTGCTTGGGCAGAATGAGGAAATATCACAGTAGATACAGGTCCCAACCACTTGTCTTAAAAAATCTATCACCAGTGATCTAGCATAAATGGCAAAAGACTGGTGACAAATACGACTGAAGGAAAAGAATAATTTTGGAATAAGAATAAAAATGACAGACTTCAATAAGAATATAAGATCTAATTATTCAACCAAGTAGAGTCTTCCTAAGCTTTTTTTATTACAAAAAAGTGAGTATCTCGATGAAAATCTAAAATGAAAGTCTTAAAACCAAAATGTTCCTAGAGATTGTTATTTTCTTTTACCCCTGCCTTTGGTCCTGTATTTTGCAAGGAAAACCATAAAACCTGGGCATCTAGGACTATGATCACGTATTTCCTAATTAAAATACCTAAGATTTAATGGATGAAAATCGTTATGCTTAGTGGCCTTTGCATCCGCATTAACATTTTCTGCTTATGTCCTTGCATCTTTCCCATAGGTTTTTTTTGGAAGATGGCTGATAGAGGGCAGCCCGTATGTCTTACTGTTCGACATAGGATCAGCAGCTTGGAATCTGGACAGGTGGAAAGGTGAATTTTGGGATGCCAGCAACATAGGCATCCCTTTTCATGACCGCGAAGCCAATGATGCTGTGATTTTTGGATCACTAACAGCCTGGTTTTTAAAAGAGGTAGAGTTTTTAAATCTAGAGATTTTCAAACCTCAGCCTGTCAGCAGGGCAAAAAAGCTTTGGGATGTAATTCCTATTCTCCAGTTTGACAACTATGACTTTAAGGAATTTGTTACCTGGTCTAGATCAAATCTGCATTAAAAACTTAAAACTTAAGTGGTCATTTAACTATGTTTTTCCAGGAGAAGGCATGACAACTCCTGCCCTATGTGACATCTGCTGTGTCTTTACTGTCACTTCTCCTTCTGTTTCTTCTCAACTCCCTTGTTTGTCACCAGATGCTCTTAAAAGTAGGATCTCAAACTTCCTTTTTCTCCTCCACGGTAGTCAAGTTGTCACACTCACAAACTGTCCTTGAAGCCACTTAAGCCGTATCTCAGCTATTTCATGCTACCTTGCACAGGGTATACAGACAGACAGAATTAATGATAGCAATGTGACTTCACATGTCACTCTACCACAGCCTACCCGAGGAGAGGAAATTTTGTTAATATGCAGAACCATCTGTCAGTCATAGGTGCTCATGATTTTCGTATCCAAACAAGAGTTTCAACAGCAGAAGAACAAGTTAAAAGGAAGAAAAGTGACTGTCCTCGCCAAAGCTCCCCAGCACTCTAGGAAGGCTAGTGAGGCACTTCTGCTTCTGGGGCGAAGGACTCAGGCTAATGGCAATAAAGACTCACGACCACTTAAAACACTGCACTGCTTTGTCATACGGGAGGAAGTAAGCACGTGGAAGAAGGCATGTAAAAAAGAGGTTTCTGGGTCTGGGATGATTGGCAGGGTGATGTGTATTTCATGTATGCTCTTTCTGATTATTTTCAGCTTTCTTGTCAGTTTGATGACAAGCCCAACATAATTGCTCACTTCCATGAGTGGCAGGCAGGAGTGGGTTTAATACTGTCTCGATCTCAGAAACTTCGTGTTGCTACAATTTTTACTACCCATGCCACTCTGCTTGGGAGATACCTGTGTGCAGCCAGTATAGATTTTTACAACAATCTTGACCAGGTAAGAGACTTTTTTTCTCATTCCTTCTTTTTTTTCAGCTTATCAGTTCCTGGATTCTCTTCTGCTTACTGTGCTACACCATATATTTTATTTTCTGTCTTGTGTGACCATTTATGATTGACCCACAGTTCCAGAGCACAAGAAATGTTATTCGTAAGACCATGAGGAGGTTAGGCATGAATGCCTTTGTCTCTGTGTCATCTGACAGGTCTTAAAGCTTGGTGGAGTCTAGAATATTTGCACTACCTTCAGTGAACTTTGATTTGCACTGCAGAGTACTGAAACTCATTCAGCCCCCACTTAAGTCTGTGCCTCAGCCCAATCCACTGATACACGGAATATTACAGCAGTACAGGATTGCCAGCAGAGATTCTTAACCTTCTTTTCAATGGTTTGGGACTTTTTTTCAAAGGCAAGGGCAGAGTTACAGGTGCAGACATCACTGCAAGTCAAGTGGCATTGAGAATCTTCCCCTTTGTATTCAGGAAAGGCATAGATTGCTTGGGGTCATTGCTACGGTTTGGGAGTCACTGTTAGCAGCACAAATAACCAGTGTCTGTAAAACCTACTCAGCTGTAGTCATCATCTGACACTTCAAGTGCAGCCTTACAAAACTCTTCCGTAATGAAAGGCAATAGAAAAAACAGCCAGTAGCTCTCCTCTTGTCGGAATTACCCTGGAATTCCATTAAATATTGTGTTAGGTTTTTTTTCCTTTCTCCAGCCTACTTCTTAATTCTCGCAAGTCATAGAAGTCCTTAACTTTTGAGATTTTTCAGTTTAGTGTTAATGTGTAACTGGCAAAGGTAGGAAGTCTTCTGAGTTCAAAAGACCCATATCTGTTTCTTGGAATTTTTGTAAACTGTCTAGTGGTTTTGGTTTTCACTGTTCCCTTTCCTCTCAAAGAATAACACAAACTGACTGTTCAGGGACCCAGATGTCTTTAGCACTGCCTTCGGCAGAGGTACACTATGTGATATGGGATTTCTAATACGGTTACAGACAAACTGAGCTCAAGAGGGTTTCGTATTCCAGCATTTATCGAGGGTCGAGGTAATTAAAAGGCTAAAACTACTGCCTTATGCACTGTCCATGCTTTTTCTTGGCTAAAATCAATGAAGAAAATTACTCAGTTGGCAATTTTCAGTTGGCTCTTTGAAGCTTGACACACTGTGGAACAGAGTCTTCCAAAGACAAGGCCCAAGCAGCAGGGCACTACTGGCCTTACTCAGAAGCACAAAATAGGTTGTTATTCCTTTGTACTTCAAAGAAACAGTTATTCATCTTGCTCTTCTTTTTTTTTTTTCTTTCCCACCAAAGGCAACTACTGAATCTACTGAACGCACGAGGAGTAAATGACTGTCTCTACTCATTTACTCACATACATAAAGGTAGTGTGTAGCAGGAATTCCCTCTGCCTCAACTAACATAGGTGCTTGCTCCTCCTCTGCTCCTTATATCGTCGGTGGAGTTACACTGGCTCTTCGCAATCAGTGGAATCTGAAAAATCTGTCTCCATCTATCACACGGGAAAACTTCTAAATTAGATATGTTCGTTAGGTGCATTAATGAGGCAGCATGAATAACCCAGTCGTACTGTCAGACACAAGTTTCAGGAGACTAGACATTCCTACTCCCTCATATTTTCCTTACGTGTTCATATGCAAAATCTAGCTTCAAAGTCACATTAAATTATTTTTCTCTGGAATTGGAGAGTTGGACTGAAAGAATTAAAAGCACGCAGTTTCAGGTTTAACACTTGAGAAAGTGGGGACTTTTCAGCAGTAACTTTATTCATTGACCTTTGCATTCTTACACACAATTTGTTAGTAAGGAAGTCATAGTAAAAAAAAAAAAAGAATAAGCAAAAGAGCAAAAGGTGGGTGGGCATTTAAAATGAGAAATTGGAGTTAAAAAAGAGAATGCTTATTTTACAAACTCGTGCTAAAGATACCATGTCAGAGCCTTGTTTTTCTTTTATAAAGGAAAGAATGAATTTTGGTTTGCTTTGTATTCTGGTTAATTCGGTGAGCTACAAGTAGTCTGGCAAAACAGACCGCTTTCCTCAAAAGCAACTTTTTCTTCCCTTCATGATTTTCAACTTCGGGTGCCTCACCCTTGTCTGTCTACTCAAAAAATAATGATATTGCATCTGAGCAGCCTTTCGGATTTTAATACAGTCACAGTATTAACAGTATTAACACCATTTTTAGTGTTCGGACATGACATGGCCAACTTTACAACATAAGTTACCGTTCATCCTTCTGGAAAGCTCCACAAATCCCATTGGTAACTATCAGCTACATCATTAATACAGAAACTTCTATTCAGAATTTATTCTAAGAATATATGGAATGAAACATGTATCAGTTTAAAGTAATATTATAAATTGTTGTAAATAATATTTTAGGGAGGAGGCTTGTGGATTTCTAGACCATGATGCTTTCTGCCCTCTGCGGAGAGATTGACATTTAAGGGAACTGATAGGGGAGATGACGCCAAGCTGTTACACTGCTTTTAGGGTGCTAAAGCTCTTCCTGATAAAGTTAACTTCCAGTAAGAGATCAGATATCTTAATGAGGGCTCCTTTGGCTGTAAAAAGGTCAGCCTGACCCAAAAGGCAGTTGAGGAACATGAGAGGTTGATCCAGAGTTATAGTAATTAAATGATACAAATAGCTTCAGTACAAGTCTTCAGAGGCTGTTCTTGTTGCTGTCTTCTAGTACTAAACTAATAAGGTCAAATAAGCAATTTGTCCAGTGAAGAAGATTCTCCAGGGCTTCCTAATGTTTAATCTTTGGATGAGAGAGTATATTTTTAGGGTGCATCATCCTCTCCTGCTCCAAAGTATAATAGCTGGTTTTCCTGTTTCAGTGCTATTGCATGATTTTCTTCCTTTAAAGTATTATGATAATAATTGAGATTAAGTTCTTACTTCATGGTTTAAAATACAACTTCCACCAGCTTTAGGCACAACAGCTGAGGTAGGTGGAAAAGATGCAAATGTAGGATGTGTTGTGTCAGATATCACAGAAAAACGATTGCAGCATAAAAGGAAAGGGTATGGCCTAGAGACAATCAGGTATGTATATCTCCTACAGAGAAAAGAGGAAGCCTTGTGTTCCCTTTTCGAGTCCCCAGTACAGTCCACAGAAAGTGGCTTAGAACACCTTCTAGAGAGAGCTCTACTCAGCCTGCCGAGGCCCAGCGCTTTTCAGAAATGCTGAAGGATTTAACAATGGGATCCACAGGCAAAACCATGACGTGGTTATTCGATGACTGATAAAAGATATTTACCTGGCATCTTCACAGTCCTTCCTCTCCTCTTGCAGTGTCCTGGGTGTGTGTGACCAGTGTGGTGTTCCTCACCATAATATTTCCTGTTAGCCCTGGCACTGGAACACTCCCTCTTTGTCCTCCACTGTCCATCGGCCCTGCTTGATCTGCATACAGACACACACATGTACACACAGGGCAGCACCCTTCCACTTAGTTGTTAAACCACCTCTGTAGATAAGCAGAACCAGGAGATACGAGTTGAAAGAACTTTTAAAAATAGAAAAGATTACTGAGATTTTCCTCTCTTTCTTCGGATTCCACATTGGAAAATACTACTTTAATTCACCTTCCTATCAAAGCCCTATTGAGTCCAATTGGCACAAGTATGGAAGGTACAAATGCATTATCTGAAATAAGCCAGTGAGGTCAGTAGCTTTAGACCAGAGAAGACTTTGGCCCAAGCCCCAGCCTATTTGGAGTGAACGTCAACATCAGGGATCAGCCAAAGGGCTATGCTGTGCATCATGACATTTTCTCTAGCACCCCTATGAACAAAGAACTCAAGTCACCTGCTCCTGTCAGGTGATAAAACTGAAAAGGAAGAATCCATGTGGTCTTCTGATAGCCCTCACAAATACTGGACCTGTGAAAACTTAATCTTCAGCTTTACTAGTCTTTTTGGGAAAAGGTAAGGATGACTTAGTGAAGGGTTGCCACACTGTGCTGCATGATTCTTTATGGACTCCCAAAATCACGCAGAGCTCTGAACTGTAGGCTACCAAGACTCTGTTTCATGAACTGAGGGTGTGTGTCAGCCCATATGCTGTAGCAGATCCTTTTCTAGGCGACTAAAACCTGCTCAACCTAGTAGATTAGAGCTACAGATTGCTGGAAGACAGGAGCGCGCTGTGGATGTAAGACTGTAATGTTGCCTGACTCTTGCCCTCTTCTTGCGCCATCTGCTCTTTGCCTCAGTCAGAGACAGGATCCTGGTTCTTATGCAGCATTACTGTATGAGATTATACAATTCTTATATTCTTACAGTCTTAAGTCAGTTCATCTGGACTGGGACAAATTTAGCTGCCTCTGCTCCAGTGGAAACCTGGGTATTAACCCCTTAAGTGTCTGCAGAAGCAGAGTGAACACCAGAAATAACACTGTTGTGCCCTCAGCAGCATCTAACAAGCAACAGATGGACAATGTCTGAGCTAAGGAACCCTGAGGTAATAACCATATAACAGCAATTCAGTGTACATTTTAGTTCCTATATTCACATTTAAATCACTCCGATATGGAGGAAGAAAAGGAAGGAAAACAAAAAGAACAAAGCAGAAGGTGACTTGCACTGGTAACAGGTAGGGTGTGGTATTTTTATTTAATTTTAAGCATCTGAAGAACCCCGGGTAAACAGCTGGGTCAGGGACTGCTAACCCTACCTACAGGTCATTGGCTTAAACGCTTTCAAAGTCAACACTCTAATGTCAATAACAAGCAGGGTATGTTGTGAGCTTAATTCCCCACGAGATATTAATATAGATTTAACTATGCTTAAGAAGTTTTGTAGGTCTAAATAGTCTCACTGGCAATGCATTATTTCCCGTTGTCCCCATGTCCGGTGTAGCTTCTACACTGGCAAGAGTAAGGTTATGTTTGTTGCTAATATAAACTAAACCAAAATAGCTAATGCAGCAGGTAGGAAGTTCTGTTAAAAAAAATTCTGAGCCTGTGAAGCAGTTTTCTTTTCAGGAGGAACTGACTTTTCAGAAGAATGTTAATCTGTTATTGTTTTTCCCGTTGTTTAAGCGGGCTGTGTTATTTAGGGTGTATTTTCATTGGTGGTTCCACCCCCGCCCCCGCCTCATTTCACACCTCTAGGGTTTTAAATAGACCATCACCTTTCATAAATTGACCGAGAGACACTGATGATCCAGGCTAGTCCATAGGTGAATGAATAGCTGTATCAGGAACAGTCTTTCCGGCAAATGATCTAACCTGGAATTTCACCTGGACGTGACAATCTGAAGCGGTTTTGTGAACCACTAGCCTGGCATAATGGAGAAGTTTGTAGGCTTTAGCCTCTGATGCTTCTTACTAAAAACTCACCTTGAGTTATAATGGGAAAAACTGCTCTAAGGAGAAGAAAAAAGAAAATTAGTCTCATTCTTCATTGTCTACATTGCCTTTTTCCTTATATAAGGTTGCCCTGCCAATGTGTAGCACTTTATTTAGACCTAGCAACATTTTATGTTTGGCTCATACAAGTGCAATGGAGAAGTTTGTAGGCTTTAGCCTCTGATGCTTCTTACTAAAAACTCACCTTGAGTTATAATGGGAAAAACTGCTCTAAGGAGAAGAAAAAAGAAAATTAGTCTCATTCTTCATTGTCTACATTGCCTTTTTCCTTATATAAGGTTGCCCTGCCAATGTGTAGCACTTTATTTAGACCTAGCAACATTTTATGTTCGGCTCGTACAAGTGCGGCTGAATGTAGTTTGCAAAGTGGCACAGAAATCTATCCCAAGAAGTCTAAAAGGAAAAGTACTAAAAATCCCAATGAAAATGAATAGTCAAGAGCTTGTATGCTGAATATATACGAGCGCAAGCTCTCATTCCACTTGGTACAGTACCATCACAGCTGTCGCTGAGCTCAGTGTTATGCAAAGCTGATCCGCTTTGTTAGTAGAGCAGCTAATGGAAATCTGACTTAAGCCAGGAAGTGTAAATTTCATTCTTTTTTGGCATGGCAGAGCTATCCCAGAATTAAAATTCTACTTGCACAAGATAACAATCGATGGGAGTTAAATTTTCTGTAAGCTGGATTTTAAAAAGAGTAATTCTTACATGATTCAGACAATGGCAGCCAGTGAGATTATGCTGGAAATGAGGATAGTTCCATTCTGCCTTTTGGTAGATACAGAATTTGAGCTTCAGGCCTACCTCTGACTGTTCCTGATTCCACTGCAGAATCACTTTGCGACCTTGAGTATGCCACGGATTTTAAAGCCTGGAAACGATCGTTCATTCTCTGCCTAGAATACTCAGCTAAGAATTCATACATCGAACCTATACCTTTTATCTGAGACACAAACTGCTTACAAAAATGTTACCCACTTCTGAGCTAAGGTTCAAGTGGTGAGGGGAATCTACATCATTTATGCAAAAGTGTCATGAAGTTATTCATTATCAAAACTACATATTTTAATTCCAGTTCGAATTTGTCTTCATTTTACTTCCATTGGCTTTCATCATACTCTCTTTTTCTTTTGCTTTATGAATGTATAGACGAGTATCAGGACCTAGAGATTACATGCAGACTGCGATAAATATTTATCGGTCTTTCCGAATTACGTAGCTAGTATGGTCTTGTTTCTTTTTCCACTCTCTTGACATTCTCAAGATATTCTTCTGGTGCTTTTGTAAATCCAGTGCAATTTGTCTTCATAATTTTGCATTAGGAATGTCTGATTTGGATTTATTACCTCAGTGACTATTCATTGTTTCGACGAGAAACATAATACCAGTATCCCATGACAACTCCTTTTTGCACTCAAAGATCGTCTGAGCTCTTTTAAACAATGTCATGCTGGGAGGTCGGTGATTACACACCGTGCCCCCTAACATGCTATATTTTAAGACATGAATGAAATGTTATGCTCATCACATGGATCCATGGAAAGGACAGAAATGAGCTGAAATTTTTCAGCGGATTTGCATTGTGGCAAACACAAGTTTTACTCCAAAGCATTATGCCTGCAGAATACCTTCCTGTTTTGCTTTGAAATTAGAGCGGCCTTATAAGGGAGGCATTTTCACCTCTAATCCTTGCCATAAGGTAAATTCGAATCATCTGCTTGGTTTCCAACAGTCATTGCAGAGAGGATCCTTGCTGGGAGCAGCAGCGGAATACATTTACAGAGAAGTGGATACCGAAGTTGTTAGTCTTTAAAAGTCACTGAGGGAAGAAATGGTTGGGCTTGCTGATCTTCAGAGCCTTTTCCAACCTAAATGATTCTATAAACAATTAATCTGACTTAGATCTGTTTTTCTTTTTTTCTTGATGCAGCTTTCATTTGCGGCTTTGCCAGTGTTCCCCAACAAAAGTAACCATGACGCACTTCAAGGATATTTTGCTTTGCTCTCATGTGAATGCTATGCAACATAGTTCACAGGTGCCTGAACTAGGGTGGACAAACATTCAGACAGCAGAGCTGATTGCTGAGTAGAAACTTTGGTTTGGGGGCGGGGGGTGAAGAGCAAACTGATGTCCTTCTTTTTGGCATATTGGCTCAATGCAGTGCCACGTCCCATGTTGCCTCTAATTCTGGAGATAATACTGTCGCAGCAAGCTCAGCTGTCTTTACACAGTACTGTGTGGACTAAATTTGTCTCCTGCATTGTCTCATCAATTAAGTTCCATTTAACCTGCCCTTCAACCTGTCTAAGGCTTATTTTCTGAAGTCAGTCATCTAGCCTGCTCAAAAGTGCACAGTGAGGTTTCTCACTCCATGCTATAAGTGAGGTCAAAGGTCAAGATCTTGCTTTACTGATTGGTGAAGGAAACTGCTGGAGAGTGAGAGCAAACGAAATGTGAGACTTCTGGTTATACTTGCTAATAGACATGGAGCTCTGTACCTGTGAAAAAGCATGCCAAAAGTCACTCAAGTATGTGCAAAATCTTTCCTATTTCCAGAAGATGAAAGAAATTAATAGCAACGAAGAAATAGGCATTAATATGCGTATGTGTTAAATGTATAAAATGCTTTCATACAACCACAGAAATAAAAGATAGCAAGGAATAAGCCATAGTGCTGTGAACAATCCTTTTATAAACCTTTCTCCCAATCGCGTTGGAGGAGTTAGTGAACATGTCCCAAATCTAGTTTTTATTTGCATTTTGTAAAGAGTCCATTCTTGCTGAGATACACAAAAAAACCCCCCAAACCTTTTAAAGTTTGGCCAGCTATTTGCTAGCAATTTAAAAATTATTTTTAATACAAAGTCAGATGTGTTTGAAAAAATTTGCATCATTTTGGCTGTGCAGTGGTACCCCATCCCATTTATGTGTTTGCCCAGCATGCTAAAGAAGTGCCCGATTTTCTATCTTTGGTACACAAAATAGTTGAACAATCATAACGATTTTTCTTTTTGTTGATCAATATACAGCTTCCTACTTGGCTTAGAACATGTGATTAGGATTTCTGCTCTGAAGAACATATCTGTGATTTTCTAAAGAGCTTTTTTTCAGCATTCATCAGTAGTGTCTGAGTGGTCCAGAAACATTAATTCATCAGTTTATCACACTCACATGAGGGGAGGTAACTACATCACGCACGTTTCTTTAAGGGAAGCTTTTACTGAAGTTACCAGTACTAAGTACCTTATAACCTCAGAAAATAGGTCCAGTGGATTTCAGGTGTAGATGTCAATGTTCAACACTTAAACAGATCAAACTCAAAGATACCAAGGTAGTCTCACAGAAGAAGAGGAATAGACGGTTAAGGACTGCATGTGAATCTGTTTAGGGTAAGCGAAGCATCATGCTAGAGATCTGTGGCACGCTAAGGTGTCAAACTAATTCACTTCTATTTTTTTCCCTCTTTCTCTACCCTCCTGCTCCGTGCTTTTTCTACCATTCAACCTCTATGACAAATGAGACATATGTTCTAGAGAAAAGATCTTCTTTTGTGACATAGCTGTATTTCACGCATCAAAATTCTCATGGGGAATGTGGTAAATATAATATCTGATGATACCACTGAAAAGTGGCATCATAATGTATAGCATTATGTGGTAAAGTGTGTTTCCTAGCTTTTCTAAAAATCTCTTTGGCAAGTTTAGAAACTCTTGACATACAGGATCTTTAATACCAAAAGAAAGCATCTAGTTTCTCTAGAACTTTTCAGCTGAGATTTTTTTAAAGACTCGTTGTTTTGGTCACATCAGGGTGGTATTTTCAACTAACGTAACGGAAGCTACTTTCTCACCAGCAGTGTAACACCACTGCAAAAGTAGAGTACTCAGTGAATAAAAGTGCTCAAGTTTCTCAGCAAAATGGTTGTAAGGTACCTACAGCTATGTCTATGTATATACATACACACACCTAAGTAAAAATAAAAGATTATTTGCTTCCATCTTGTTCCCTGAGATGGTTCACATTTGCTGAAAATTCTTAAAGATATGTTCTATACCAACCTTAAGCACATACTCAGCAGG
>NW_010406954.1:9164-17355 GCF_000710305.1 Buceros rhinoceros silvestris | reverse complement strand
AGGAAAAATCAGTCTAAATAGCTTTACTTCTGGGTAAGTTCCAAAGACCTAAAGGCAACCTAGCTGTGGCAAAGGTCAGACAGTCCTAACTATAGAAAGTGCTGTCTGCCCAGCCTATAACAATGCTTAAATCTATCACGGTCAGTGAAGTTACAGAGTCAAATGCAATCAAAATCAGACTGTGCACCCAGCATTAGGCAGTGATAATGGCATTGCTCATTGGGAGTCCTTGTCACTCTCCATGTAACTCACAGAGCCTATTTGGTACCCACGCTTTTGACCTTAGGAGATCAACACTTCTGTTCCCAGAAGTTAAACATCATGTAAGACTAAGAGCATTGAAATTTAATTGTCATAACTGACGCCCCATTAGCATTATTCTTTTTTTAGACTATGTTGTAGCAATTATGTAGTGGACATCATTAGTGAACATTCAAACCTTTAAGCGTTGGCTCGATAGGTATTGTGCATTTTCTTCCTATCAGGATAATGTAAGCTCAACTTAAAAAGGGGTAGCTGCAAGGTTTAAGTGATTTAGAAATACTTTGGTATTCGGGATGGTCTTATGTAGCAGTTTAATTTACATCTGCCTCTAGAAATTAATGGAGTTCAAACTGAAGTAAAAGGAGCAGCATATAACAGTGGCTGTGTTGGAGGAAGGACATCTCTGAGTATCAGAAAATACCTCATTTTACATTTTCCTTGCTCCTTCAGGATTTGTGACCGAGTCCTTACATCCTACCTCTCCACCACAACTCCATTTCTCTCGTCCCTACCTGTGATTCCCACCATTCTACTCAGTCTCCAGGTTTTCTCCTCACCTCCATTCCTTTTTTCTTCTCTACCTATACTTTCAGTTACCGGCAACTTCCTTGCTCTCCCATTTTCCAATGAACCCAGGCAAGATGCAGCATGCCGTATTGCCAGCCAGCAGGCCAAATAGCACAGACCCTTACCTTTCACGGGATCGTTAATCTAGGTCTCCTTCCATTGCAGAGGTGCCGTTTTTTCATGAACATGGAGGAACTGAGACCTCTCTCACTTCTTCAAACTCTTAGAAGTTGATAAAAATAACAAAGACAAACCAACAGCATAATCACATGATTCTTTTTCCCTGGGGAAATCAAGCTTAAGACGAGAGACCTTTGCGGTCACGAGTCTGATGAGCATATCACACAGGTGTCTTTTTTCTTGTTTTGTTATTTAACAGTTTGACATTGACAAGGAAGCAGGAGAGAGACAGATTTACCACCGGTACTGTATGGAACGAGCATCTGTACATTGTGCCCACGTGTTCACCACAGTCTCACAGATAACAGCTGTAGAAGCAGAACATATGCTTAAGAGAAATCCTGGTAAGACCTCAATTGTTTTCTTCTTGTAATGTTTCCTCTGAGTACCTGCATTTCCTCAGACTGAATGAAACTAGTGACAGGTGTACAAACATGAAGATCAAGGACACATGCACAGGTATGTCTGGCTACACTACAGAGAATAACCAATTTTCAAAAGAAAAATGCAGATACTATTACTTGAAACACATTCTAGTACCATATATAATCCAGGAGAACCAAGTCCAGCACCGTTTAATTTCAGTACCATTTCAAGAGAGCATTAGTTTAACCCCATGGATGTTAGGCTTTCTTTTCAAGGACATCTCAGCTGCTCGGATTTTGTCTATAGCAAGGTTCCCTGTGATGATAATTTTTTCAAGTCAACTGATGAAAGCAGAAGCTGAAACCTTTGTAATACATTTCACCAGGTTTTACAGTATGACATTTGTTGCTTTGCTAGACGTGAGTGATATATTCTTTTAGAAATGTAGCGAAAAGTTTCTTAGGCAAACCAGAATGTTAGATGAGTAATTTTTAAGTTCTAATGCCATTTTTCTTAATATTGAAAGAGGTGAGAAAGCAAAAAACCAAGCTATAAAATCAATACCGTTAATTGCCCTGTATCCCTCACAGCTGGTAGTAGCAGTGTTGTTGTGGTCATCGTGATCTTAGAACCTAACCAGTTTCATAGATATAATATTTTCTATTAGACCAACCAGTACAGTTTGAAAAAATAGTCAAGACCTGCCCAACAGTTTTCTGATTTCCCCCACTAGATTAGTCTCGTAAAATATGGAACTTACCAACAAAACTTGTTTTGTTCCATGCATGGAATTTGAATAAGGTCATGGTCCCAGTTCGATGTGTCAGTAAAATTCTCTTTAAATCAGCACAGTGCTTTGTAAGGACAAGGCAAAATACTCCATTTGCAGGTAATTATTGTGGGTGAAAAAACTGCACAACAATTTTGAGACCATTTGGCATGTGTGTTCCCATCTTAATTGGTTATTTTAAGAATAGCAATGCTCAAATGACTTATAGGTTCTTTTTGTTTGCTTATTCTCTGTAGGTTTGGGGGTTTCTTTAGGTGAATTGCAGGGCCAGTCATAATTTGGGACCATTATCTCTGTTAACTTTCATGCTTCAGGCCACATTGTGGTTCATACATCAGGATAAAAGAGTTATCCACTGGATCCTTTGCCTCATTGTTGACTGTCTGATGAACTTGGAAGATTTTTCCTTTTTATTTTAAACATGACAGCCATGTCTTTGATGTAATTTAAATGTTCAGTCACCTAATCTGGAATATCTCTGAAAGTTCTTGTTTTTCACCTAACACAGAGCACTTGACCTCTGAAAATCAGGCTTTTGAAACTGTTTTATGTTGGCATGAGGCTTCTCCCCACAATAGCCACTCTTGAAAATCATAGTCTATGTTTTGGGATTTTAGGACACTGAAGTGAGTCTGACTCTAGTTTAATTTGGGAGAGAAAATCTGCAGACTGCTCACACATAGAACGTCAGTTGAAGCTGAAGAGAAATCCATGCACAGAGATTCACAGGCCTGAGCTTTTATTGATTATTAGTGCAACTTTGAAGACATATATTTATACATAAATAAATATATAAATAAAATAAATTTAATGTATGGATTAAATTGTTGACATACATTATGCTTCATGTTGATAGAGCTAGAAAGAAATTCAATAGGAATTGGTGTCCCAAATCATAGGAGACTATTATAAATTGAAAGTGTGTTCTGATTAAAATAAGTACTTTAATGGTTTCCTTGAAACTTAGAGCACAAATTAACTGTGTGTGTGTGTCTATTCACATACTATTTATTCTTTCTGAAGCTGTGACATCAAGATAGACATTGGCTGTTCAGAAAGGTCAGAAATCCTTCAGTAGATCATTAAGCTTGAATTCTGCAAAGGAATATGAATACTGAAAAATTGTGTACACTTCTCGATCCATTTTAAAAATAAAGGTGAATGCAGAATTGGCACAATTAACTTTTATTTGCATTTGAATATATTGAGAGGTAGATTTTATAACAAAGTTATTAACTAAAAATAACTGAGGAAATGTGATAAGTAGAGCAGTCTCTGCTACTCCTCGTGAACACTAAACTTGGATTATAATTTAAATTATAAACCTAATCACTTGGAAAAGCTCCCTTAAAATGCAGTAGACATGACTGCACAGAAAGCTTTTGCATCAGGACAAAGACAATTTGACACTCTAAACCTGGCAGAGTAACAGCTTGTGTTGGGCTGATTTCTCTTGATGGAATAACAACAGCAGCAAATAACAATGTGTTTATGAAACCATATTTGTCAAAAGATTGAGTATCTAATGTTGAACTTGTTTTCATTTGTCATCCAAATACTGTCAAAAATCATAACTTATATTCCTGTGATTTGAGATATTATGGGATTTCTAATAATTTCATTCAGGAATGGAACATATTTCTCATTAGCAGTAGAGAAGACTTTAAATCAAAGACCAAGAGACTTAGGTATTGGTTAGATCTAGATTTTCTATCTGTATATATTTGATGAAAATCATAGAAGCAAACTCTGAAAAAGCAGGAGTCAACCCTGAATCTTAGTGACTTATCAACAGAAAACATCATATTGTGCTATTATTACTTAAATCAGTGCCAGTTTCTTTCCTATAAATACAGATGTCAATTCTGATTTGACTTACTTGGGACAATTTTAAAACAAAAATTTCGTTAATTTATTAAACAACAGAAAAAACAAACCCAGTTAAAAT
Organism: Buceros rhinoceros silvestris; assembly: GCF_000710305.1. Taxonomy (NCBI): domain Eukaryota; kingdom Metazoa; phylum Chordata; class Aves; order Bucerotiformes; family Bucerotidae; genus Buceros; species Buceros rhinoceros. Next base: position 13,240 of record NW_010406954.1, on the reverse strand, counting down.
AGGAACAAAGCTCTCTTTCACCACTTATTCCCTAGAGCAAGGGCACATTGCCTCACACGTATTCAAAATATTACTCTACGATGAGCAGAAATAGTGAACAGGGTGCTTTGGGCCAGCATGACTCTTCTGTATCTCAAAGACTTAAATAAGAGACGGATTGAGCCCCAATCCTGATGAAAGCGTAAATGAAGCTGCAGTTGGATCAAAGAACACGGGAGTAGGCTATATACAGGCTGCTGATGGTGGGTGAGAGTGTGGATGGAAACTGGCCAGAAATACACAGTCAAGGATTTTTACTTTATAGGGAAGATCTGGAAATTTTTGCAGTCTCCAAACAATGTCCTGCATGAGCCAGTTCTTCCATGCTGAACAAGAAACAAGTCAGAGGAAAGAGAAGATAAGTTGTTGGTAAAGACAAAGAGGAATGGAGGGTGTTTCTGCTCTGTTGATCCCCCACTCGCATGAGGCCACACAGGACTTTGTTCAGAGCAGCTCCTAGTGCTCGGCAGCAGAAAACAAGAACACAAGTTTTCTTGACAGGCCCACTAAGATTCTCATTTCTTGTCATCGAGAACCAAATTCCAAGAACCCAGCAAGTCAAGATTTCCTACTAAAGGCTGGTGTTTAGTTTCAAATGTGGCATTTCAAGTCAGATTCATCAAAATTTTGGGTATTTCATGGATACTAATAAAGGTTATATTTTTATCTACTGCTGTTTAACCTGGAGAGTCTCAAAATACTTCTCAAATTAAAGATTAATCAGAGGTCACTTAACTGGCAGGGAAATACGTATACTACTAAAGTAGTCTGTAAATTTCAAGGAAGTCATTAAAAATGGCTGTGACATTTGCATGAAAAAAATATCAGACAAGTATACCGGACAGCATATGGAGAGCTGATTGCACTTATTTTAAGATCATTTTGATATGTAATTAAGCAAAGGGACCATAGATGTTTTAAAGATGTGTCCAGAAAGATGAGACAGTTTTGTATTAGGTCACATGTTTAATGCTAGACATGCAAACCTCTACTTTTGAGAGAAGCGATGGGAAACTCTGAATGTCAGTCATCCTTGACTGAAAGAGCACAATAGCAGTAATATTCAAGTCCTGTATCAGTGGCAAGCAAGAGACTGTACTCCCATCAGTAACCATGATGCATTGGGAGCGTTAACCACGTGCCCTGAGATCAAAGGAGAGGCTGGGTTTTTCATACGAATCCTCTGTGGTGGGGAATGACATCTTACTGAAAGCCCTTTGGGTAATGCATAGAACTTTAAAAATGACTACAGTTAATGGTTGTGTTTACTAGACACCTGATGACACCTGCCAGGAGAACAAGCATGAAATTGGCACCAATGCATCCTCTAATAATTAGCACTTCTTGACTCTTTGAAGATTCCTTGTATTTGAAGAATCTCTGGTATCATAAATTAGTATAGTTCTGTTTAAGTCAGTCACGTTACTATGAAATGCATCTGCTGAGGAACCGGCCTCTCATTTCCATAAGCAATTCAAAGAAAATAAAATGACATCCTTCCATTTATTTAAACTGGATTTAGGGCAAGCCTTCAAATAGCTGCTGTGCTCTCCAAGAAAGCTGAAGAGTGACTGAATTGCAGTGTTGGCTGGAACAAGCTACGTCTAACCTTTTAACTTTGTATATCTTATAACTCTACCTTAGAAGATACTGGAAATGAACAAATTCTAATCGTAAGATGCTTTGGAATCTTTGGGGAGAGTAGACATAAGAGAGCAAAGCATACTATTCTGTGGCTATTTTTAGGAGAAATCTAAGGGATAACTGAAAGGTGGTCTTTTTGAAAAGGTTTCTTGTGTTCTCCCTTTTCTGGTAAATCCTCTGAAGTCTTGACAGAACAGACCTCTCTTGTGCTGTGCAGTAAACAAGCAGGTAGTACACAACAGCTTCTACTTTCACGAGCTTCCAATCTATAAAGCTATAAAGCAGGCATCAGCAATATCATGAATAGAGGTAAAGGGCATATTGCACAAAAGGCATATGGCTAAACGGAGACATTACTTCAGTCTTGACAGGGCAAAAGGGCATGGGAAGACCTCGCTGTTCTGCAGGGCCTATGCTAATCTCCAATACAGGTCAAAATGGTGCAAAGCCACTTCAATGCTATAGACAGTGGAGTGCCACATGCAACCGCTTTGAGGAGTAAACTGGTGGAGACCTCTGTGTTAATCAGTGCCATTCCCTATCCATGAATACTAAGAGTCCATAACATGTTCACGTACTGACAACTGAGAGACACGCTAATTCTTTCCTTAAAGATTTCTCTGACTCTGAAGATGTCTACCTCTGCCTTTTCTCTGCTTTTCCAGATGTTGTCACCCCAAATGGCTTGAACATTAAGAAATTTTCAGCAATGCATGAGTTTCAGAATTTGCATTCCATGTACAAGGCTAGGATCCAAGAGTTCATTCGAGGTCATTTCTATGGGTATGCTTTTACTTTTCAAAAATTAGCAATGGTTGTCCAACACTATTTAAAAGCAAGAACCAAAGCAGGAAGACTAACAAATACTTCGTAGAGGAGATGAAATGTTATCAACTCACTCAAATATCTGTCTGGGATTTCTCAGTCAGAAGTTAAAGAGAATTTTAGACACCAGTTCTAACTCTGCTTAACAGATTGTGGGATCAGGCAGAAGATCTTGATTTTTTCACTATTTTCCCAAGATGCAGTTTATCAGATAGCCGTCTTAATTTAAAGAAGAGCAGAAAAGACTCACTCTCATTATATTCTCGGGATAATAAAGTCCTCCATAATAGAAAGCTGTTTCGTTTGATTATATCTTGTGAAATACTTTGTACTTGTCTGTTTGTTTGCTTGGTTTCAGCCACCTTGACTTCAGTCTTGAGAAGACCTTATTTTTCTTCATTGCTGGAAGATACGAGTTTTCCAACAAAGGAGCTGATATGTTTCTAGAAGCCTTGTCAAGATTAAACTTTTTGCTGAGGGTAAGAAAGATTCTGCAGTGTAGATAACATAGAGCTTATGCTGGAACTTAGCACACCGCGGAAGTTACCTGCGAGAATTTCCATGCCAGCCTCTGGTTTATAGGAAAATAATTATGAGACATTCAGAGTTTTCACAAAGCCTCTCTCCCTGAGCCATCAGAGTATATAATGATCTCAGGCTGCTTAAAAATAATTGATTACATAGTTCAAGAAGTTAATCTGTGGTTGCCTCCCTCGTTTTTAGAGAAAAATACTAAAAACATGATTCAAGAATTTACTCTGGAGGTTTACGTATCAGAAGGAAAATAAAAATAATCCTTTAATGATGCAATTCAAAAATATCTTTTTAAGCAACTTGCTTAATTCATTAGGACCTGACCGTGACTTTTTAAATCTTTCAGTACTATTATCACATTGCCTGGGATTCTTGCATTAAAATTCACAGCGTGGCAGTGGCCTGATGAATAAGCATAAGGAAGCCACTCACTCCTCCATGCTTCTGTTTCCTCAGAAACAGTAAAAAAAAATGAGTGCCATGTTTCTAAATGTCTTTATGGAGTATTTTAATGAAGATAAACCACTTAGACCTTGTCTGCTCTTTGGCCGTGAGCACCTATGAATGAGGTCATTGAAAATGTCTCCAGATGTCCCCCAGACTGATACATTTAAAATAAAAAAATTTTTTAAATGTTTATCAGTTTTCAGTCATCTAGAAAGCTTCAGCTGGCTGTTGTCCCAGACTCTCTCTTTTGTACTTAATCGTTTAAAAGATATGGAAAATCTAGGTAAAACTCTTGTTACTGTATTGTCAGCAGGGCTGAAAAAGTAATTTTCAAAGCCCTAAGTACACTTGTTCTACCTCCACCTTTTACCAATACATAATCAGAGCCCGTGGGCTTTCTGGAAATACTTAATCCACTCACACAGCAGGTCGCCTCATACACCTCAAGTATTTCTTCCACGACTTTGCCAAACAACTGACATGTTTTTGTTTGGCAATGCTGTGCAAAGTCAGCTACCCATTAATGGCATTTACACAGCCATTAACTAGGAATGCTGATAATGTGGAAGGTCTTACCTGGTTAAGAG
>NW_010406954.1:0-9056 GCF_000710305.1 Buceros rhinoceros silvestris | reverse complement strand
AGCTGTTTAAGCAATGATTGCAGCAATATCTTATTGTATCTAATGATTTATATGACACCAATGACAAGCGAGGCTGATGGAAAGTCAAAGAAAACTGAGGCTAGTTTTCCACACCTCTCTAGAACAGCGTTCTGGGATTTGCTTCTCCTGTAAGCTAAGCCTGGCTTTATTGCATTACTGCAGCAATATGCATGCCAGCACCTGATTAGCTGTTCAAAGAACTCTTGCCCTGTAATTATTTCAAGAGGTTATTCCATTGGGAACACCAGAATTCCCATACTACTTGTGAATCTGGGAATGGTGGTGCTTCATAAAAAAGTCCCAGTGGTGTGCCTGAACCTAAAGAATACATAGATTTGGATGGAATTATTTTACAGAGTCTTTTTCCTTTGCTACTTGAAAACCACATAAACATTTTGGGAATAAAACATAAATGTTGGGACAGATTGTTAATACACGCCGAAATCATAGCATTATGGACTTTGAATGTGCCTCCAAAGAGAAAATACCCTTAAAATGACAGATGACTCCCATAAATTATTTTGTACTATACTTTTCCCTGTGCCTCAACCTGAGAGAACGTACGCCAATAGCCTGCTGGCGTGTCTAAAGTTTAGAACGGAGGCAATTCAAAATAATTTTATTTTTACAGCTGTGATCAGAGTTCACTCTTAGCATTTTTTTTAATACTTGCTGACAGGAGTACAACCTCATTCTGCTCCATGTGAGGAATCCCTCAGGGACGTGGTATTCTGAACCTCATAAACCCACAGGATAAACCAGCAAGCGAAACCATCTATAAGAAAAGGGTCAGATCTTACAGTAAATGATTTTGCCTTTGAAGTAGCTGGATGTGAAAGATGAGCAAGAAATTACATGCGGCTTTTTGTGTGTCAGGCAGGTTCTTTTCCAGGGGTTCAGGTAGACAAGTGGTTGCTATCATGCCTCTTTCTCCCTGTACATCTGGGGCACCACTGCTATCAAAAGCAGCTCTGCTCGCTGCTGTAGGGAATCCCCCTCCCCATGCCTGGTCATACTTCAGCTAGTGAACTAATTGCTCGCTCCTTTAAGCCAACGTAGTTTGTGTCAGGTGAGAAAACAGGTGTAGGATTTGAGCTTTTTGCGGTTTATGTTCACATCCTAAGCCATGGCCTCTAAACCCCGAGAAGTCAGGAAGATCTCTATTGCCCAGGTTGGAATTGGGTGACATCTGTTTACCTGTATTTATTCTCAGCCATATCTCTGACTTGACAAAAGCTCTCTAGCAAAAGGGAGAGGTGCAAGATCAGAGCCTTCCTGGACAACCAAAGCTCATTGTCTTTTCCTGTAACTAATTCTTAGTGTTCAAGTTGGCTGTGGTACCTTGTGGTGAGTTTTTTTTTCCTCTCCATCTTGTGTCCACGTAGGTTCACAAGACCGATGTTACAGTTGTTGTGTTCTTCATCATGCCAGCAAAGACAAACAATTTCAACGTGGAAACCCTGAAAGGGCAAGCGGTCCGGAAGCAGCTCTGGTAATTGCCATTCTCACTAACGACCTTGTACGGCGAATTGAGGAGACGTGCAAAAGTCTGTGATGAAGAATAGTGCTCTTTCTCTTTGCGCTGCCTGAACTGAGGATTGTGGGTAACTAGAACGTATTCGTGGGGATGAAAGAGATAGGGATGATAAAAAAGGGCAAACTTTTTTTTTTTTTTGTCTTAGGTTATTTTTAGTAAACTTGTCATTCTTTATAACAAGTTAGCAAATAGTACTTGTTTCGCAATGAAAAAGTCAAAGGTTCTGGAAAATCCAGTGTTCTGGGTTTCTTCTGACAGTTTTTGGCACTCTCTTTGGACATGCCATTGAGTTCCCACAAAATAAGCACTGCCTCCTAATTTATCAGAGTGATTTTATCTGCCACTGGTGGGAAAAAGAAACTAATGACATGTCCTCTTTTATTTAGAAATATGGATATTTTACCACCTAATCCAGCAAGCAGGCTCCTCATGACTGTATTTTCATAGACTTATGCCATCCAAAATCCAAACGGTTGACAACAATTGTCTGTGATTTTCTCTGTAGCCCACAATGAGCAATGGCCATACCCAAGCAGTGAAACTTACTGCTAAAAAGGGAAAATTGCCACAAACGTTCTCAGTTTAACAGTTTTCATTTTACAACTTCCCAAGCAATAAAACAACGCAGGGACAGAATTAACCTTCACCTAACTTTAACTGCTACGTGATTCTACGTAGGAAAAGACACATGTTGTGAGGTACTTCTGAACTGAGAAATGAGGCAAAACTGAAGGTTCACATTCATAAAGCAAATCAGCGGTGGGTCATCAAGGCTCAATTTTGTTTAAAATAATGAAAAATGCCATTTCATTCAACATATTTACAGATAAGTTATCTAAGCAGGGAAATGGAAACGTGTGCTTTATTAGGTGGCTAGAGCGGTTAAACTCCGCTGCAGAAGTAAGGAAGCTGTTCTTAAAGCTAAGGGACTAAAACCCACAAGACCAAGCTTCTGCTTTTACGCCTGTGTCTCCCTGTGCTTAACCTCTTTCTGCTGCCAGTTCTATATTTATAAAATGATAGAAATCTAAATGACTTAGAGATCTGTAGATGAAAGGCACTGTGTAAGAGAAGGATACTATTTTTCTTGTTATCTCATTAACTGACTCCAGCAGATGACCTCTGGCTCAGTTTCTGTATATCAGTAATCAAGTTGAAGTCTTTGATTAACGGATACTAAACCTTCAAAAAAACAGTGACAGAAATAGTTTAACAAGGATCATTGAAATCATTTAGCTTTTGCTGTATCTGGAAAAGAAGACAGACATGAGAAATCTATCTACTCTCTAGATTATCTCCGGAGTCATTACACAGAAACTTCTTGGGACTGACAGGAAATTCTCTACCCGGTTACCACTCTGGAGACAGGGACCACAAATGTAAAGGTTGGAATTAATTGTCCAACTCTGGCTTCCTAGAAGTAATGCATCTGAGCTGCCTTCACTGCCGGTGGATAGGGATGGTTCCCTCCAAATGTTGTTTCATCCTATACCACTTTAGCAAGTGTCTAAGAGGAGTGAAGGGAGTTATTCTCTGAGAAGGACTGTCACCCCCTGCAGCTCTGTGGTGCATCTGCATAACTAGCTTAAACTCTGGATGGCTGAAGTGGGGTAACATAGACAGGCTTTTTAACGAGAACTCTGTAAACAAGAACTGTAGGAAAATAATGTGAGTGCAATGAGAAACATCCATGCTTGAAATAAGTGCTTTTGACCTCTGCTGTGTCTCTGACAAAGTGTGTAATGTTTAAATATAATATAACAGGTATATATTAAATAAATAATATATGGATATTAGGAAAGTTTAGATATGCAAAGGTTTTTCCCTGTTGTATTTCTACCACATGGTTATTTCTCTGCTACTCAGTAACGCAGGAATGTAGTAACAGCAGAGGTGAACCTAGAGATGTGAAATCGTGCAAAAAATGCTGCTTCCAGCTATTCTTCCCACTGTGCTCTGTGAAAAGCAAAAGACCCTCTGTATCATCCTATGCACAGTTATCATGGTCATAATCTGGTGCTCCTAGATAAAACCACCTGATAGCAGTATCACATAGTAAAATTAGATAATTTTAAGGATGCCACAGAAATTAAATTCAAGAAGAGCTTGGCACTTATAAAGGAATAGACAATGGCTGATCTGGGATATAAAATCCCCTGTTTCATCTGCTTCTGGAAAAGCGGCCTATCCTATCTGGGTTAAGTTTTGGATTCTGGATGTCATAAGTCTATGAAAATACAGTCATGAGGAGACTGCTTGCTGGGATTTGGGTCAATTCGGTTTGACATTTAACTGCCTTACATTTCATACAAAATTATTGTGCCTGTGTGAGTTGGGAGAGAGCAACTAAAAACAGCTATGTGGATTCTCATCTTGGTAAAGTTTAGGATTTCACTTAACAAGTTTTGTCTTAGATCAAAGTATAATTCTTAGAAATCAAAAAGGCAGCAAAAGTTCAATGAAGTGGTGGTTTTACTCAAATTGCTATTTCGACAACAGCACTTCCAGTTGTACTTTCAAGTTATTTCAGCTAGGGGCAGGATAATATAAATAACTTTTTGCATTTAGAACAGTTGTTCACTAGAGTTCTTTATTAGCTAAAACACATTGGTCTGGCACAAGTTTTGTTACTAGCTTAAAACATAACCTGAGCTTTCCAGGAAGTTTTTGGGTTTGCAGACTAATTTATGTCAAAATACCTTTTAGTCTAACATTTGTTTTTCAAGTCTTTGAGTTAAGGAATAGGGCAAAAAGTGAAGGGAGATGTCTGCTTTTAAATCCCTATCTGTTTAACTCTATATATCTTACATCTTTCTCCTAGGTCAAGTTAAACTGGAGACTTGATTAGTGTCCAATGTCAATATTCATGTTTCTCTATGTAGAGTCATATATATGCTCTCTTCTTCATAGCTGAGATGAAAGTGTGGTTTGCTGATCAGAGGAAAATATTAAAAGTAATCACTCGTGAGGTCTGATTTTGGCTTTCAAAGTGCATTCATCTTTGGATGCAGGTCAAATCCTCAGCCGTGTTGAAATCTGTCCGCATGGCTGCTGGCTGGATAAAAGAGCTTGGACAGCCAAACTTCGGTCTGCTTCTGCATTCTTGAGTTCATCTGTATACATGAAAGCACTATTTAATTTCCAACAGCAGCAATCTCATTTATTCTGTCTTTGTCCTGGATTCTTCTGTTTTACATATATATTTTTTATGTATTTTCCTAGGGACACTGCACAATCTGTGAAAGAAAAGTTTGGAAAGAAACTCTACAATGCCCTGCTAAAGTGAGTATACAGGTTATTTTGTCCTGCCTTGCAGAGCCACGTATTCAGCTGGCTTACCTGTGGCGCTTCTGTGCTTCTCCTCTTTGTATAAGGAATTTTGACATCCACAGGAAGAGCATAGGAGAAGGATATAGGACCCTCTGTTCCATATACAGGTTACTTGTTCAATAGGCAAGTCACAGAGAAAAAAATTAAAGATACTTGCATCCCATTGTGGAATGAGTCTTAAGAGACATGGGGATGTTTGAGTTACGCAAAGGTTTACTCACAGTCAATAATTAGCTACCTCAGCTTAAAAAAACACCAGAGACAAAGTAATATGTATTAGCAGCTTAGTCATATCATTTCAAAAGACACCTGAAAGTGAATGACCCAAAGCACAGGTGAGATGACTGGAACTTCAGCAAAAAGAAGGTGTGTCTGAAAACCAGAAAAAAAGAATCCTTTAGCTTTTGTGGAAGCTAATGGGAAGATCAGCAAGTGTATGGAAGAACAAAACGCAGGGAATGGAGAAGGGCCATGAAAACAAAGGAAGGATTCATATTGACATCAGCAGACTTCAGATCAGACTTTGTTTGCTCTTTCTTCTTTTTCTTTATACAAACAATAATAAGTCATTTGGTAACTTATTTGCAGAGGAGAGATTCCAGACTTGAACAAGATTCTTGACCGAGATGATATAACCATTATGAAAAGAGCCATCTTTTCAACTCAGGTCAGAAAACGCATTATTTACACAAACGTCTAATATAAATCATAAACATGACTATGTACAAGGATTGTGTGTGACATACAGTGGTATGTACGCACAGAAAAAGAGGTTTTCAGCAAATATATTTCTCATGGGTAACATTTAAAGATCAGCTGTGATTGGTTTTAATGAGATCATGACCCAAACTAATCCTTTTGGGGAATCCATGGATATTCCTCTAGTTACATTTAGGAACCAGAATTCCTAATTCTTTTCTTCTGCACTAAGCTCAAACTTTGCATTGTTCCTGAAGCTTGGATTCTTCCATTTTCACTAAATATGTAAAATGAATCTCAAAAAGGAGACATAATATATTGACTAAAAACCTTTACAATTAAATGGTAGGCCTTTCTAAAAGTTAGTACAAATACATTTATTTTTACGTAAATGAAACAAGTCCTGTGACAGATTTATAGTCTTTCTTCTGGCCTTAGTTATATAGAAGACCACATTATATGATTGTAACTTTACTTTCTTACCTTAAAATGAAAGAGTATAAACCTATTCACATCAACGACAAAATCTCCTGCTCTCTCCCACTAACATTAGAAAATGGTTAGAAAATAACAGGACTCTTTGCCAACAGTTTTGTCCGGCTTACGGGTTGCCTTTCCTCTCCCTAGCGACACTGTCTGCCTCCAGTGACCACTCACAACATGATTGATGATGGCAATGATCCAATCCTCAATACCATCCGACGCATTGGCCTTTTCAATAACCGGACAGATAGAGTGAAGGTACATTCTGCCATTTTCATTTTAGGTATAAAGCGGAATTTCTTTCGACAGTCTCAGTCTGGATCATTAGCAGGGGGAGTGCAGTCAAATTCTTGACAGGCAGTATGACACTACTAGTAGCTCTTAGCGATATACTAAGAGTATTTCTTCCCTCTTTCTCCGTTTCCAGGAATGACAGCTAGTCACTTCACAGACATCTTCAGTTGCTGTTTAACCAAGTCAGAAATCTGATGTTAGGGAATTGTTTTCATTGCTGCCTCCTGTACTGAATGAGGAGCTACCACTCCTGAAATCCAGGAAGTGCCACAGGTCGTTTGCAGCCAGATACAAAACCCTGTAATAGATTCATTTGCTTGAAATTGGAGGTCCAGAGTTTGAGCACAGACATTTCTGGAGTATTGCTTCGTCTCTTAAGAACAGCACCCAGACACACAGCAGTTGCTGCAGAATGTAGCCAGGGTTTTGAACTGGAACAGACATACTTCCTGTTCATGCTGTGCTCATGTTTACGTCAACGTTGAATCTAAATAGAGCCTTTCTTTACTTCCATGTCTACCTTGCCAGACCACAGAAATTAGCAGGTCCTGCTTTCAAAAGTCTGCCAAATTTTTTGGGGGGTCTGGCAGTCTCTGGCATTCTCTCTATTAACTATCTCATCATCTATCTATTCAAAGTAGAACCCAAAATTGCAAATTCCTTCTCTTCCAAACTTTGCTTTTCAAGTCAGATATGTAGTATCTCTGACAGTGACATATCACTTTTTCTCAGTGCTTGGGCTTTTAAACCCATGACGATAACGGAGTGAACATTTCCCTCAACTTCCTAGCTGCTTCTTCCTGGCTTAACATCCTTTTTTTTAAATGTGTGTCTCCAGTGATCTCCAATAAGAGTAATATGGTAATAATACACTAGAGGTAACAAAAGTAGGGTGGAATATTTGCACTGTATATAACTGTATTATATATATAACAAAAAAATTCTTCATAATTAACTGCTTGAGGTCATTAGAAATCAGACAGCATATAAAAATGCAGACACCTCTTCCTGCTTTTCTGCAGACTTGGTTGGCTAGGTGTCTGTTGAGTTTGTACAAAACTGTTACTACCACTGGAAAAATACCTGCTGCATGAACAGGTTTGATGAGCTCAATGTCACAGGCAAAAATTCTGTAAACTTCAAATGGAAAGTCATTCTGAGAGATGTATGACATATCCTTGTGAACACAGTTGTCATGTGAAAAATGGCCTCAGCAATGCCAATGGAAAATTTTATTTGATTCACTGGGATCAAATAAATTGTTATCATGAGTTTACAGCCCATTTACCCTTTGAATTCATTCACCTGTTGGTTTACCCAAGCGAGTAGCATGACTATATTAGTAAGAAAGGATAAAAGCATATCCTTGACATGGAATAATGGCTGCAGTATGTTTATGTGGGGAAAAAGGCCCAGAGAAGGTTAAACCCTTCCCTCACACTTCTTCCTCTCAAAGCTGACTGGAGAGCACATACAGGGCACTTCTCTACTTAGCAGTGAAATATGGGGCACTGACTCACCGACCCCAAGTCCTGCAGAGTCAAGCTGGTAATTTATCTTGGGTCCTGGAATCAGGACATTAGCCCAGTTAATATGCCTTGTCTTTCAGCAAGATTAGCCAGGCTAGGCACAGGATTGTGATGGTAATATGCCTGGTTTCAAAATTCCCCTAGTGCTTGAGAGATCCATTGAGTACTGTAAGCATTCCTTTATTTCACTGGGAAGCTGTAAACCTGAGAAGCTCTGTATCCTCCTGAGGCCTCCCCTGGAACAAGACATCCCAACACTCTCTGCCTTGGTACAACAGACCAAGAGAATCAAGTCAGTATCGCTAAATGCCACAGCCTCAGGCATCATTTGCATGTACATGGCCTTCCTTGATCAACAAGGATAAGGCTGAAGACCTGTCCGGGAAAAGGGTTCATTATCAGCGCTGTTTCCAGGACAAGACTGCACACAGGCAGGATACACGGGAAGTTAATTAGATGACAGATGGGAAAAGGAGCTGTTGTCCAGATACTTAGGAAAAAAAACAGAGTGAAGAAATTTCTTAAGCTTATTGATAATTAAATTGTATTGATGATGGTTTTCTTTCACCTCTAATGCAAGTTTTGAATATCCAGGTGATTCTACATCCAGAATTTCTTTCTTCAACAAGCCCGTTGCTGCCCTTGGACTATGAGGAGTTTGTTAGAGGCTGCCACCTTGGTGTATTTCCATCATACTACGAACCCTGGGGTTACACTCCAGGTAGGCCTTCTGTGCATTTAGCCAGTCTTGAAAGATGAATACCCATTCTGTTGATGCAGAATACTTTGCATCCAGTTTCTTCTGGAGTGGTGAAAAAACTCTTTTGGCTCTGTTTCCTCTGCAGTGCAAAGGTCTTACTGCTGGCGAAGTTTGGGGGCATAAACCAGGTGGTATAAAATGGCACCTACTGACTGAAACTACTCACATTTGTCCCTGCGCTGGACCCTTTCCCATGTTAACATCTAATCTTTAGATTTTCTGCGAATTTAGAACAAAAAATCATTTTAAAAAATTTTAATTCTTAACTTGATTCAAGGATTTTAAAAGATTTAGAGAAATGTACATATTTGACAAGGGTTAGAGCTGGTCTGGCCACTAGATGAATGATGGATGCTCTTGATTAACACTCCTCCTCCTCTTCCCAAAGAGGGGAAAGAGAAAA
>NW_010406953.1:0-3487 GCF_000710305.1 Buceros rhinoceros silvestris | reverse complement strand
TGTGCTGAAAAAACCGCTCCGGAGCACGAGCCCTGCACGCAGCCCCAGCGCCGAGCGTTGGGCGGCTGCTCGCTGCCGCCCAGGGCCTGGCCGGCTGCGGGCAGAGCGTTCGGGACGAGCAGCAATAACCCGCTTTTGTTGCGCTTACCCGCTGGCCTCGGAAGCGCACGAGGAGCACGGCAAAGCGCGCGCTTGGATTGCACACCAAAAAATAAATCTTGGCTTGAAAGGATTAGCATCAATTAGAGAAGCACTTCCTTTAAATAACAAAGCAGATTAATTCCCTGAAGGAGCGTACTTATTGGAACACATTTTCAGTAGTAAAAAGAGCAACAAGTGTGCTGGTACTATCGATTTTCTACCTTTGTATTACCAAAACATATTTTATTGACAAGTCTTACTTGCTTGTTAAGTGCTAAGGAGTCTAAACATCGGATCATCTAATTAATTGCCCTTTCAAACGTCCATCCATAGCTGCGGTGATTACACCAAAGAGAGAGGTTTGGGGTTCTGCTGGAGTTCACGCACCTTTTTGCGTGACGGGCGAGGAATGAAGATATCGATGGGTTCTTCGAGCCCAAGGCTGCCTTCAGACGCGGTGCACCGCGAAGGTCCTGCGAAGGCTCTTTGTGAAAGGGGGGTTGTGCCTCTTGCCATCCCCTGCCAGCTGCAAGTGTGATGGGTTTGAAAAATTCCCGTTCGAGGCACGTTTAGGTTCATAAAGCCTGCAAGTTACCTCGGTTTGAAAGCTGGATTTGGCAGGGAACGCGCTCATGGGTTTTAATTCTGGTTTATTGGCTACGCAGCCGTTGGAACACTTAAATCATGGTGGTATTTAGTACTGGGCTGGGTCACACCTTTCGGTGGGGGGCTTTTTTTCATTTGCGCTGAGGAAAGGGGGCTCTCTGTGCTGAGCACAAGTCCTGTGCCACGACAGGCATCGCACTTCACGCCGCTCCGTCGGGCGCAGCACGCACCGCCCCGCGCCAGGACAGGAACCGACCGCTGCCGCAGAGCTTTGCCGGGCTCCTCAGGGGTGTTTGTGGACTGACACGACGACAGTCAGGAGACGAGCACTAGAATAACAGAAGAAGCAGGTGGAAATGAGGAGGCATTTCCTCGTAGTGTTTGATTTTTACTGACGGTGACGGTGTCCCTCGGGTCACCAAAGAAGGTTTCTAGAAGTTGCTTTACTGAAGGGCCTGTTCAGCGTGGTCGTGGTGACGGGTAGTGAATCCTCTCCGTTCCTGTCCTCTCCCCCTCTTGCAGACTATCCACGGCCACAAAGGACCGATAACTGCGGTGGCTTTCGCCCCCGACGGCCGGTACCTCGCCACGTACTCCAACTCCGACAGCCACCTCTCCTTCTGGCAGGTAAGGGCGCGTGACCGTCCGTCTGTCCGCACGCTCGGCGTTGGTGGTGGCGCTTCCTTCAGCGTGGTGCGATACCTGTGGAAATACGGCCACGTCGTGACCTGCCAGGCTCTTCCAGCGTTCAAACGTTCGCGGTGAAGCGGCTCTTACATAAAGAGTTAAATACACCTGCACGTCGGGTTTCAGAATGTGACCTCGTGCACTAGTGATTTTTCCCTTCCGTGTTCTGTTTGGCACCATTATTAATGCAGGAAAATCAGTAACATTAGTCATCTTAAAAGGGTTATTACTCAAGATGATTTAAATTGTGAAAATGTCAGCGGCGCTCGCATGCTCCCTGCTCGAGATGCCGTGATTTACACCCTCTGACACCGCTCCACTGCCGCAAAGAGCCGGGAAGAAGTAATGGCTTGTACTTTGTCCTGCTCAGAATGCGGGAGGTGGCACCAGCAATCGCACGCCTCCAGCGTCCCAGGCTTTGCCACGGTTCCGTGGGGCGCGTCTCGGGGACGCGGTGGAAATCCCGGGGTTGGCCGCAGGCGGCCAGGGCGGTTTTTGGAGCAGAGCAGCGTTTCAGACGGCACAGGATTCTCTGCGTCCAGAGAGCAGAGAAGTCTGTCTGCAGAGAGTTGTGTTTTTAAAACCATGGAGCTGCACAAAGCGCATCAGCAGTAACCGTCCCGCTCTCCGCAGAGCTCTTCGGAAAGGCCTCCTCGCCGTGAGCGGTTGGACTCCGTGATCTTAAAGCTCGTTTCCAACCCGAATGGTTCTGATTCTATTACCAGA
This sequence comes from Buceros rhinoceros silvestris, assembly GCF_000710305.1. Taxonomy (NCBI): domain Eukaryota; kingdom Metazoa; phylum Chordata; class Aves; order Bucerotiformes; family Bucerotidae; genus Buceros; species Buceros rhinoceros. The sequence goes on along the minus strand of NW_010406953.1, from coordinate 1,327 downwards.
TGTTACAAGAGCTCTCGCTGTTGGGTGTTTTTCTGTCTGGTCCTGTCACAACAGCTGCTCTTTATTCTGCACATCTTTGGCCGTAGTGGTTTTATGGTTTTGATAAATAATGTTGTAGCATAAATATGATATTCTCACTATTTCATGCCTTTCCCTTCAATTCTGACTGCACATGCTTTCGTATAAATTCCTCACGGGCAGCACGGTGAGAGACGCCCACCGAGCCCCTCAGCTCTTCTGCTCGCAGTCGTGTGTCACCACGCTGCACCGTTAACTCCCTCCCAGACCGCCCAGCTGAGCTCCCCTTCAGTGACCGGCGTTGCTTGGCCCCGGTCTAGCACAACTGTAACGGTCTGAGACAGCACTGCTCCTGGGGATCGCAGGGATGCTGGCGTTTGGGCCGAGGTCAGGGTGCACGTTGCCTGTGGTGACCTCCCTGGAAGCCCGTGGTCACCCGTGGGTGTCTTTGCAGATGAACACCTCTCTCCTGGGGAGCATTGGCATGCTCAACTCCGCGCCCCAGCTCCGCTGCATCAAAACCTACCAGGTGCCCCCGGTGCAGCCGGCCTCGCCGGGCTCCCACAATGCCCTCAGGCTGGCACGGCTCATCTGGACCTCCAACCGGAACGTCATCCTCATGGCTCACGACGGCAAGGAGCATCGCTTCATGGTCTAGGGTAAATAGCCCGCGCTGGGAACCCCGTTCTGTTCCACAGTTCCTCGTCCCTCCCCCTCTCTCTGTCCCTGCTCCTGACGGTGCCTGCGCCGGTGCCCGCAGACCGCTGATGGGCTCCTGCCCAGCTCTGCGGGGCTCCTGCGCTGACACCGGCTGGTGTTTCCTTGCAGCAGAAGCGGGGGATCGGTAACACTGTGACGGAGCTCCTCGGCCAGACGCGCAGCGGCAGGAACCAGACCAGGGTTTGCAGCCGGGCTGTGCCCAGCCCCTTCCTCGCTGGGTGTCGAGTTCACGCAGCAGCCCTCATTACACACGTTTTTCCCTTGGGGACTCGCGCAGAATCTCAGTGTTTACCAAAAAGGCTCGTGTTTACATGTACTTTCTCCTAGTGACCACTGAATGATGGCGGGGAAGTGACCACTGAATGATGGCGGGTACGCACCTTCGAGCGAGGCACGTGGGATTCTCGGGTGCGTTTGGACCCAAAGGGGATGTTTCCTCACACAGAGTCTCAGTTGTCAAGAGAATGGGGAGTGCTGCTGTGCCCAGTCACTGTTTGCTCTAGTGCGGAAGAAGGAATAAGAGTCCACGTGTAAATAATAAAAAAAAAATCTCTTTAAGATGGATTAGCAAACTTGAAACAAGGAGTAT
>NW_010406952.1:8640-20097 GCF_000710305.1 Buceros rhinoceros silvestris | reverse complement strand
CGGGTGCCCCGGCCCCCCCGGCAAGGCTGGGTGCTGGTTACCGGGAGGAGATCAATAGATTCCCGCTGGCCCGGCCTGCACCTCCCTCTTTGTCTCAATGGAGACCGAGGAGTTTGCCCCCGTGCTCAGTCAAACTAATGCCCTTCAAAGCAGTGGTGGAGTTTACTCTAGTTTATCCATGTCAGCTGTTAACGCCAATGCCTGCCGCAGACATGCTGGGAGTTTAGGAGCCTACCTGTGCCTTCTGCTTATACCTTTACATTTTAACCCAACAGAATACAGGCAGTGCCTTTCAGACGCTGAGGTTTCCCCTACACAAGCCTCCAAGAAGCGGTTTCCTCTCTCGTGTCCCACACGGGTGGCTGCGCTGTGTCAGTCCATGTCTGCATGCTGCTTGGAGTGATGGGCCTCCAGAAAATGGGTGAAAGGCTTTGCCTTTCCAAATCCATGCCCAATATAGTCTGGAAAGAGTTGATATCCAAAGGAGACTGTACTGAAGGGGACAGACTTGGAAACTTGAGAGCTCAACACACAGAGTTTGGGGTGTCTCTTCCATCTTCCTGAACGCTGAAATGCATTTCCCAGATTTTTACTCTCGATTAGGATTTAAGCCCAAACTTCTCTCACTGTGCCACTGATGCTGAAATGAAAACGGAAACAAACCAGAAGTCTCAGTAGACATCAGCAAATGTTATCCTCCTGCTATCCTCCCAGCTCCAACCAGTCTCACCTGCAGCCCATGGGCATTGCACCTGACGGAGTTGTAAACGGAGGCAGTTCTTCCCTGCTACTTCCCTGGCCTGTGCTCAGCTCTTCCTCTGAGAAACACTAGATAGAATGTCATCCTGGAACTTGTCCTGCTGTTTCTAGTCTTTACTTAGCAGACTGGTTTGTGTGTGATCTGCCCTGCTGCTGGGAGCAAAACAGCGTGAACTTAAGAGATCTCTCCAGGCCCCAGCCTCTGGAGACACAGGTCCTCGCTGAGGAATGGGTTGTTTTCCGTGTTCTTTTTGGTGAAGTCCCTTGGGGCCTTAAAATTACAAAGCGAAGCAATTAGCTTAGCACCATTTATTAAAAATGACAGCACAGGCTGCAAAAACAAGAAAGGACTGTAAAGACGATTAGGAGAAATGTCTTTGCCAGCTGTGAGGCGGGAGTCCAAAACAGATGTGGTGAAGGGACTGAATTTCTGAGACAAAAAATTATCAGCCAGGTCCCCTGGAAAACCAAGTACAAATAGTATGTCACGAATGCTGTATGTTTCCCTTTTGAAGTCACAGTTTCTGTTTCCCCGCAACCCAGCAGGCTAAACATTTGAAAAAGATACAAAAGTGTAGGTGAGATTTCTAATGCCCTAATTTCAGAAGCTGAGGATTATAAAAAGTCAGTCAATACTTTGTCCACAAAGGTGTTGCCAATACTGCCATCGCTTCCCTCCTCACTTATAAACCATTTCTCCAGTAAAATTTGACTAGAGAAACTTAATCAAACGCATACCTCATTTGAAGTTACTCGCACCAATCTAAACTGCAAGACAAGCATCAAGTTTACAAAGAGGACTGGAGCACAGAGATCCTCAGGGTCTCTCTGATTTTCTGTTGGCAGGTTGTGTGAGCAAATCACCGGTGAGCAAATTCGTGCATTTTTCTGCCTTGCTGTCAGTCTCTGTTATAATTTCTATCTATTTTGAGATGGTGGAGATCCCTGACGTGCCATGGGATCTGCGGAAGGAAGTAGAGACCTGATTATGGAGTTATTTAGAGACATGCATGGATACCCATTTCCTGTGTGGAAAGACAAGACCAGAGCACAAAAAGCAAGCTTCATATTTTGCATGAAGTTGGCCTGGGAGCAGAGCAGAAGCCTCCCCCAGGCCTGCAACATAGAAAACGCTCTGCACTGCCTGGTGCAGATGGGAGGAGGGCTACAGGGGGACCCTACTGGACCTCCCCACAAAGGCAGCCCCGATCAGGGATCTGACAGTCATTTCCTAGTGAAACAGAAATTCTGCATATGGCTTCAGTTTCCGTGTTTTGTTTGCCAGGGTTATATTTCTTCATTGGCAACTGCTGATAGCCTGACAGGCTCTCTAGATACCTTACTTATTTCTAGACTTTTCGTCTAGAAATCGTCTAAAAATCTAGAATTTTGCTAGGGAAAGGGTTCTTAAATGCATTTCCAACTTCAGAGCTGGTTAATGATTGAGATATTAGGGCTGGGGCTGCAGTATAGCACACAAAGTGGATGCAGCTGATTACAGGCACTCAGAATTGAATCTGACTGGCTGTTTTTTGTGTCCTGGGCACAGGTTTGGGGGCATAGTCCTTTCCTCATTGGCTTTATGAGACAAGCCTTCCCCCATCCCAGCTGAGTTAAAAAGGAAAGCAAAGAGGTTGTTTTTATATCCTGGAGTAGATTGCACACACTGACTATGGCATCTGAAAAGGTGAGAGCTTGGGCAGGGTGGAAGTGTCTGGGAAGGCTGCTTCAGTGCAACAGTTCACGTGGAAATGAATTGCCTGCCCTCTTGGCCTTCATCTCAAACAGCAGAAGCTGTTCTTGTTTGGAAAGAGGCCTGGCCTTGCCCTGCATGGCTGGAAGAGCTATTTCATTCCACACAAACACCCACCGCAGGTGCTCAGCACAATCAGTGGGAAATTTGTTTCAAAAGTCTGAGATGGGATAGAAAGAAGTTAGCAGCTTCTGACAGGGACAAAGAGGGAAGCTTTGTAGGGGATAATCTTAAGTTCACTTGTGCATTGCTGGAAACATCAGGTGCAACTAAATATTCAGAGGGCCAGCATGAAAGACTGTGATACTACCTGGGCAACCAAAACAGGAATGGTTACTTTGAAAAAGAAGCCCTCTCTCCCCCAAAATATTATTCTTCCCTGTCTTGCAGTTCCTGAAATGCCTTCTGTTTGTGAAGTGTTCTCCTTACAATACTCTGGTGTTCCCACCATAAAACCACTTTATCTCTTTCTCTTCTCAGCCAATACTTTATAGCTATTTCCGAAGTTCCTGCTCTTGGAGAGTGAGAATTGGTAAGATCCAGTGTTGAGCTCTCCTTTGTTGTCTTAGTGTTATTGCAATATCATCTCCTTCACTAACCCAATTAATCAGTCACTTATTCAGAGAGAGATCAGCAAACATGAACCTGGAACAGTGAGGCATTTCCCCAGTGGGAGGGAAGAAAAAGCACAGCTTACCTGGAGCAGAGAGAAGGGAGGGGAACAGACAGGAGGGCTTCCCTCAGCCTGCAGCTAATTAGAGGGAATTACTCCCTTTGTAAAGCTAACATGATACAGATGGCTGTTTCTTCCACATTATCTAAGGGGGCCCTACACTCTGGAATGGTCCCTACTTGTACCAAGACAGTCTGAGACAAAGTTTTGCAGACCCCCCTGTCCTCTATAAGCCAAATCAGGAGGGGCTGTGCTGCAAAGAGTGGCAAGGCTCCTTTTTAAAAATGCAGTGTTTTTGCCAGGGGTGATCTTTAGTTTTTCAGGCTTTTAGTGCCAAGGCTGATCTTTAGTGCTTTGGTCTTTCATTTGCCAGAGCACTCTCTTCTTGATGGACTCAGGCCAGTTTTATGGAGGGATAGGGTCTTTTTTGGTTTTAAAGACATTATTTTTTCAAACGGAGATGGTAACATTTCCCTGAGTCCATTACCAATGAAACTGGTCTCAGCGTGCCTGTCTGAAGCTCTACACTTTGCTCTCCCTAGCACTGGCTCTGAAAGGGATTTCCTACGATCTGGTGCCAGTGAACCTCCTGAAGGATGGGGGGCAACAGGTAAGGATGCAGCTACCATTGCTTTCTCCAGCGGTACTGAACTTGGGGATCATTAGGAGAATTGGGATTAGCCCTAGAAAGTTCACAAAGTCACTGAATTCCTCGCCGCTTCTCCGTAATTAATAGTTGCTTTCAGACAGTGTTCCCTGGCGTGCGAGACAGAGGAAGAAGATAATGGCAGGAGTCTACAGGTTTTTCCTCTCTTAAACATCTGTGACTGGATTTCATAAGGCTGAAGATTTTTTGCTCCTACTTAGCACGACATAACTGACACAGACTTCAGAAAAGCTGCTCGTTCAGTTAGCAGGAAGGGGGGGTGTGTCCAAAAGATGCTAGATGACATTGGAAGGGGCTGCACAGGACCTGCCAGAGGAAGGGGAGGCTTGCCAGAAAAGGACTTCACTGAGAAAGTCCTAGTCAGGGGGCATAGTGGGGAGTTGGGCAACTAGTAGTACCACCGGCTCAGTGTGCCAGTATGGGCTAAGACAGAGTTGGAGAACTAGAACAGTGACAGTGCTGCAGTACCATCTGTTGCGGGCTTTGTACTGATGCTTTATCAAGAGGTAAGGCAGTCTGGCCCTGGATGCAGTGGTCCCTGAGCCTCAGTGAGAGCTTGCTGTAGACTAATAATACACCATAACTCACTGCAATTAGTACTGAGGTAGAGGGAAAAGCCAGGTTAAAAAAAACCCAAACATTGGTAACTGGGTTCTAGGGGAAGAAAACAAGGAAGAATAGTTTCTTGTTGCGGTAATCTCAGGTTTCTTTCGACAGTTTTCTGCTGAATTCAAGGCAGTGAATCCAATGCAGCAAGTCCCAGCCTTGAAAATTGATGGCATTATCCTTTCTCAGTCGGTGAGTTACCAGCCACATCTCTGTTAATCATTCATCCAGCCTGTTGCCCAGTCTGGAGTGGATGGCTTTGCCCCATTGTCCCCCTAGAGCTCTCATCTGAGCATTGGAAAAGAGATGGCGTTTGTGATAAACGATCCCACTTGGGGGCAGAAATAGCACGTAGCCTCTGCTGGGAAACTGCTGAGTTTCAAGGATTTAAATTCAATTCGGCTTTGTTTTGTCACTCCACCTTTTGCTGAGCGGTTTTTACTCTGACTTAGATGGCTGTGCCAGGGTTTGCTTGAAATTACAGCTGGCTTAAATAACAACAAGGTCCCAAGCAGATATTGAAAGGGATATTCTGTTGCTTGGATTGGTAACAAACTTCACTGAAAATCTGTTGTATTCCCTTGAATCATCTCCCCTTTCCCAGATGTTCAGGATGTGAACTTTTCCTTGCCTCTCCAATAACCTCCCCTTATCTCTTTGTTCATTACAGCTAGCTATAATTCATTACCTAGAAGACACCCGTCCCGATCCCAGACTTCTGCCCCAAGACCCGAAGAAGAGAGCCCAAGCAAGAATGGTTGCTGATCATGTTGTCTCTGGCATTCAGCCACTCCAGGTATTGCCTTGTCACATCCATGTGAATGAGAAAACCAGACTGGGTTTCCAGGAATCTGTTTCCAGTATCTCTGAGAAGTTCAGTCTGTTTAAATTGTTGCCAACCAATAGAGTAGCAGACCGTAAGTCTGTGTATTAGCAAGTGAAATCTCTGCTTAGCCTCTGCCTGATCTGCCAATGGCAACCATGTAGTATTTCCTACAAAGAAAACCCAATAGTACCCCAGGGTTCTTTCCAGAAACAGCTGAAACCATACAATTTCACTGCTGGGTCTAGAAGACAACTGAGCAACCCAAAGGGCAGAGGCAAACGAGTACCCTGGCAGCTGTTACAGAAGGACATTCCCATGAGAGAGATACAGCAGGGTGCGTGATTCGGTGAGGGTCAGGTCAGGGCTGAACTCAGGCTGGGGTTTCTAGTTGGCAACTCCCCAACTCCCCTCTCCTCCAGTGGATAAGGCAGTAGGCAAGATCCAGTCAGCAGCAGTCAGTTGAACCTGGAGATTGCTTGCCTTCACAGAACCTGAGCATCCTGAAACAAATGGGAGAGAAAAAACTGGAATGGGCTCAGAACTGCATCGCATCTGGCTTTCAAGGTGCGTCCCACATCCAGAATGACAGCACTTCAACCGACCCTACAAAACACTGCACCAAGGATGTCCTACTTTTCAAGCAGAGCAACAGATCTCCCTGTGGTGGTGTGCTGGGGTCCTGCCCTGCTGGCAGAGACAATGTTCTTCCTGCCCAGAGTCCTTTGTCCAGACCGGTAGCTCTCTAGGGTCTCAGGAAAGATCCTGTCCACAGGGCACTTCTGCTTTTGCATATGAAAGCGGGAGAGCCCGGGGTCATCCTTGTACACTGCAGCAGTTGATTCATCCTGAAGCATGAGGGCTGACAGCACTTTTCCTTTCCACCCACCTGCTCCCAAACTAGTGCCTTTTGCTTCAAAGTGCTATCAATTGATATTTATATGCTTTTGTAATCAGAAAAAAGATATCTGATAGCAAACTCCCGCACAATCTTAGCAAGTAGCAGAGTATTTCTTTACCTCCTGGGAGAAACAGGGTGCTTTTTGTTTCCTAAAAATCCTTTCCCCTGTGTGCTGGAAATGGCAGGCCCATCTTCACCTCTGGACAAATGCAAACTGACTGAACTTACGCATTTTTCCCCTCCCCAGCCACATATAAACTGTCCTCTTAGTAATTCATGTGCATTGCCTGAAGCAGCTGAAATCACCCTAGGTCCCAAAAAGCTGAAGGATCCTAAAGACTCGCTGTTGCAAGATTTCTGCTCCTTCTAGGTTCTATGCCAAGTTGCTCCTTTTTCTTGCTCAGCTCAGGGTCAAAATGCTCTTGTTCATAATTTCCTAAAAGGTCTTTGGTGTCCCATTCAGATGAAATTCCAATGCCTCACTCCAGTGTACCACCTCTCTTGACAGCACTGGAGCAGATTCTGCAGCGTACTGCTGGGCACTACTGTGTCGGGGATGAAGTGAGTATCTGAGAGTGTTGTGTACCGTTGGAGAGCTGAAAACCCCGTTATATTCCGTAATACAGGAATTCCACAAAACAGGAAGGGAAATCAGTTGTGGAGACACACCACAACCCCATCCTGTGCCTGGAGTTACATGTGGTGCCTTCATCATAAGAAAAACATCTGCACGGGCCATTACTGACTTAAATAGATGTTTACTTGCCTAAAACCTCCTGATGGCCAGATTCTGCAGCTAGAGGATGTGGACGCAGATTGTATATATTTTCTTTAAGAGATTTGGAGTTCAAAGTGTCTTGTCATAGGCACAAAGCTTGGCTCAAGACACCCAGGTTCAGTTCTTAGCTCTGCTCTGTGGAACTTTTAACCAAGTGGTTTTGTATTTTCCTGTTCTGTTTGTCCAGTCTTAGCAGGGAGAGATTTCAGAGAGCTCACATACAAGCTGCTCTGACCCTTACCAACCCAGAGGCCACTCGGGCCTCTTCCATTTAGTAATCCTAGTTTGGCAGGCAATTGGATCTTTCCTATAAAAGCCAGAGAAAAAAGGAAGGCTCCTGCAATATCCTTTGGTGTAGTAGGAGCATTATGGAACAAGAGCCCTTGGTGAGCAAAGGCTAGTTACGAGATCTTATGCTGGAGAATAATGCGTGCTCTGAAAGGCAACCAAGATTTTGTGACCTGGGGAATGGGGTGGGGCAACTGCCTCTGACCAGACAGCAGCTAGATGTATTGTCTTTGAATCTTCTTTTCAGACTGCAGGTCCCCGAGCCTGCCTGCAAAGGCCCTATCTCATACCAGGTCTTGACTTTGGCGGGAGCTGCTTGATATTCCCGCAATGCAAACAAGCAAAATTTACTCGTCTTTTCCCAGCCACGCAAACTCCCCCCTCTCTCCATCACATTCCTCTGCAGCGTGCCAGCAGACTTGTTTGCTCAGAAGCAGTTGCCATGTGTCCTTGAGATTGTCGTGATCAGCTGGTAAATATGAAGCTCCCTGAAGGCTGGTGGCTTTTTCTACTAGCAACTGCTATGAAGTTCCTTTCCCTGTACCATTGTCGTATTATTAATGCTGGATTAAAGAACGAGATTGTCATGACAGCTCCTCTGTACTGGTGGATAAAATAATTTCTATCCTGCTCTCAAAGCTCACCACCACAGTGAAGCACGATGGAACAGGCCCCGAGTTACGCTGACCCCTTTTCTCTGCTACATCTGCAGGTTTCCGTGGCTGATCTGTGCTTGGTGCCTCAAGTTTTTAATGCTGAAAGGTAATTAAGGCTAAGCTTGAGGCACTCTTCAAGGGCACCTAAGTCCTTGTGCTGGGCTGTGAGAGCTTATCATCTGCTGCTCCTTGTGCCTGTTAAGAAAGCATCCCTCCTGCCTGCCCTATGCTGTTATGGATTCTTCTCTGCATTAATTTTCCTATGTCATAAATACTGTCTCCTTTGGAAGCTCTTGGAAATAAGGAGCTGTGCTTTCTTCCCAGAGGGCCCTGGGGGAAACCTGATCTATGTCCTTAGAAAGGTTAAGGTTGCCCGCACTCCATGTCCTCTCTCCCTGTTTGCCTTATATTTACACTGCACACAGGGGAAAAGGTTAATCTGGCTTTATTTGTTGAAAGTCTTGATGCTATGGAAGTAGTGGCTGCATGATTCCAAGGAAAACCATCGTGCCTTCTTACCCTGTGCTGCACACTATGTAAAAGCTTAATGAAGATGGGAGAACTAGCTAACCTTTCCTCCGGCATTTGTTTTTAAACCTACAAGGGTGAACCTTTTCTTTTAATGCAAATGTACCGAGCTTGCAAGTTTCTCCCATACTGGGCAGGCACAACACACTGCTCTGCCCTGTGCTCACTGCTGCACTGGCTATCCAGCTCGTAGTACCTCACTAATTCTTTTCCTTTCTCAGATACAACGTGGACATGGGTCCATATCCCACCATAACCAGAATAAACAAAGCTCTCCTGGAATTAGAGGCGTTCAAAGTAAGCCACCCATCTCGGCAGCCAGATACTCCGGCAGAGCTGCGAGCTTGAAGCCCTTCTACTCATTAAATCCAGTAAGCTGGAGTGTCACCGAGGACAACAGCTACACCTTGAGTAGGACTTCAGTGCCAGCGGGAAGCCCTAGTACTATTGTTTCACTTTTGTCTGGGTGGGAAGAAGGACAGAGGGCGTAAAAGTAGTCTGGATGATTTACGGGAGCTATGCCTATGCTGGAAAGCTTGCAGCTACTTCTGACTATGTGTTTTTTCTCTGATGTATCTGTTTGAAGCAGATTAAAGCAGAAGCATCCATAATTATCAGAAATCCCATGTGAATGGCTTTGGGTTGGGGAATGTGGCCGCAGACAACTGTGAGGCATTGAGCCAATTCTGGACTGGGCTGCCTTTTTTTCTACCATTTACACAAAGAGCGTCAGGGAACCAGTGTACCCACAGTGCTACTAACCTAGCAGGCCTGCTTGAACTTGCAGCTGCCTATGGCATAATCATCAGTGATGTGGATATAAACAGTAAGAGCTAGTATCTGAGAGAAGACAGCTTAATCCCAACCCTTGTTGGGTCCTGCGGGTCTTGCAAGAGCCAACAGTCAGCAACTCTGCCACCCCTTGAAATGACGAGAGAATTACCACCTAGGACAGCTGATTTGAGTGTACCCTCAGCAAGTTTGCTGGTAATGTAAGAGCGGCTGACACCCTGGAATGCTGTGCTGCCACGCAGGCTGGAGAGTTGGGTGGAGAGAAACCTTAATGAAGTTCAACAAAGGGTCCTGCACCTGGGGAGGAAGAACCCCATGCACCAGTACAGGTTAGGGGCTGACCTGCTGGAAAGCAGCTCTGGGGAGAAGGACCTGGGAGTGCTAATAGACAACAAGATAACCATGAGCCAGCAGTGTGCCTCTGTGGCCAAGAGGCCAACAGTATCCTGGGGTGCATGAAGAAGAGTGTGGCCAGCAGGTTGAGGGAGGTTCTCCTCCCCTTCTACTTTGCCCCAGTGAGGCCACATCTGGAGTACTGTGTCCAGTTCTGGGCTCCCCAGGTCAGGAGAGACAAGGAACTACTGGAGAGAGTCCAGCTGAGGGCTATGAAGATGATGAAGGGACCAGAGCATCTCTCTTGTGAGGAAAGGCTGAGAGACCTGGGTCTGTTTAGCCTGGAGAAGACTGAGAGGGGATCTGATCAGTGGCTTATCGATATCTAAAGGGCAGGTGTCAAGAGGATGGGCCAGACTCTGTTCAGTGGTGCCCAGAGACAGGACAAGGGGCACAAACTGGAACACAGGAAGTTCCATCTGAAGATGAGGAAAAACTTCTTTACTTTGAGGGTGACAGAGCACTGGAACAGGCTGCCCAGAGAGGTTGTGGATTCTCTCTCTGGAGATACTCAAAACCCATGTGGACATGATCCTGTGCAACCTGCTCTAGGGTAACCTGCTTCATCAGGGGTGTTGAACTAGATGATTCCCAGAGGTCCCTTCCAACCCCTACCATTCTGTGATTCTGTCTCTTATGTCTAGCAGCACTCTTGCAGAATTGAAGTCTGTCTACAGCAAAGGCTGGTGTTTGTGTCACAGTCATCAACCAGGACACAACCAGCTCACTCCCATGTGCTCAAAGTGATGGCATTTTCTTCCTTTACCCGTTCTCAAGACAGCACTCCAGGTCCTCAGCTGCAAACCCCACCCAGATTCCTCCAAACCAGAATCATGCCTGTACTTTCACTGTGAGGATCTTCGGGGTAGTAGGAGTAAATCCCATTCCTCTCATCCCAAATGAAACCCTGAGTCACCCTCAGAGCTGAACTGACGCTGGGAACTCCAGCCCAGAAACCTGTAGGGCAAGAAAGGAAACCCAGAAGCCTGTGACTGTGTTCCTGTGCAGCCTTAGCTCAGATCCCACGGAGTGTTTTGGCACCCAAGCCCAGGTACCGAGCAAGGGATATGGGAGGGAATTCTGCCAGTCTGATGCTGTATATCAGCTACGCTGAGGAGGCAATAACCGTGGTCTTCAGAAAGACTTTACAAACCTGTGATCACTTGTGCCAAGGTAGCATCCACCTACATACAGACACTTGGACTGCCATAGCGACTGGACTCATTTACTGCCAGCCATGCCCGCAGTCAGGCTGATGAAGTGCCCTTTCTGTTCCTGGCTCCTTCTGAGTACTGTGCATTACCCCAGGTCCAGCTGGATCTTGACTGTGCTGTTGTAAAACGTCCCAGCACAGTTGGAGCCCCCCAAAACCAACACCATGTGCAGGTTATGCTCCTCTTTGTTCTCCTGGTCTGCATCCATGAGGTGGTCAGGAGTCGTGTCAAGCAACATGTGGCCAGCTCGGGGCACAGAGCAGAGGTCATGATGGATCATCGTGCTCCATGAAAGAGTTTCTGAAGTAGAAAGGGGGTAGCAATTCTGACAAGCCCATTCCTAGTGCAAGGGCTGAAACAAATAGACCAGACTAGGTGTTCAGAACCACCACTGCAGCCCCATAGTCCCAGCTATGGAAACTGGGAGGGAGAGTCACTCACCTAAGTGGAAGATGAAGGCATCCTGCAGGGCTCCCTTGGCATTGCAGCCTCCACTGATCAGAACCTTCTGGTCCGACACAGCCAGAGCTGCATGAAAACTGACCAAAGCAAAGCCACAAGGTGACTACAGCAAAACCTGCTGGGGTTGCCTCAGTCAGCAACGGGCAAGGGTGGGCAAACTTAAG
>NW_010406952.1:7624-8535 GCF_000710305.1 Buceros rhinoceros silvestris | reverse complement strand
GGGGGCTTAGGCTGCAGAATGGAAGTTAACTACTTCTTCTTTTCTGCCCTGACTTGCTGAATAATCCTGAAAGAGCCGTTTGTTTGCCTCTGCAGGTGAGGCCATAGTCAGGCCTGAAAAGCCCTTCAGTATCTCCGAAGGAGCTATCAAAACTCCTATGCTTTGTTCTGTGGAGTAAGATAGCAGGCTAGCTGGGCTTTGGTCTGATCTAGATCGTTGTTCTAGTGGGCAATAGTGTCCCTTTCGGAAGGGCGCTGTCCTGGTGTAAGTCTTTTCCTCTGTGTGTCTGTTGTACTGCAGGTGCTGTGGAGACCAAACAGCAGGCAGCACCGTTCACTAGCACACGGCAGAGAACTTTCCCTGACTTGAAAGGCAGATAGCCAGGGAGACCAAGGGGTCTGTACCGCCCCACACCCTACAGGCACCAACTAGGACAGCACAGGAATTTCTGGACCCAGAGCAGAGGGGCCATCCATGGTATTTTGATTCGTGGGACAGAGATATGCAACTGGGTCTGATGACAAGCACTGTTTAAACCTGGCTTCTGAGAGAAAGGACGGAGAAAGAAGAAAGGTTCTGCGTCTGCAGCAGGCCCTTACCAGCATGCGGAAGGCTGTCCTGTGAGGAGGGACACTGGTGTGTACTCCGTGAAACCTGACAGCCCAGGGAAAGCCAGGTGGAATGTCCAAAAAGCTCAGCCTTGTAACTAGACAAAAAAACCTTACTTACTCTGCCACATCAGCAACGTGCATTCTCTGCTACCCAGCTTCCTCCAAAAATGCAGTCTCTTGATTTTCCCAATTCTTACCCAAGAAAGGGGGTTTTTACCCACAGTTTTCCATCTCCATGGAAAGAAAGTTTCCTGGAAAGTCTCCTGACTTCTCCAAGTCAGGAGTTTTTGTGACATTAAT
>NW_010406952.1:6046-7454 GCF_000710305.1 Buceros rhinoceros silvestris | reverse complement strand
TTTCCCTAGTCCCTTCCTGAGAACAGACCTTCCCAAGGCGTTCACCTGACATACACTTTCTTACCCAGATCCAGGACATGCATGTCATTGAGGTAGAGAGAAGTCCTCCGACCCTTCAAAATCACCAGCGTGTTCTTCAGTAGAGCAGCTGAGTGCCTGGGCAGGCAAGAAGCAAGTGAAAAAAGTATCCTCAGCAAGTTCCCCAACCAGACATTTCAGCCTTGGCTTCTGCTATTGGGCTGCCACAGCTTCAGTTTACGCCTGCCTCTTCCCCCAGCACCTGCAGCCCAAGGACAGAATCCCATTAAGATTTGTGACAGGAGGTACTGGGAGTCACACTGCGCACATCACAGCCCTATCTTAAGAGGCAAACGGTGAACAATTACCTAATACTTAGGAAATCACACCGGGGTGGGAGGGAAGGTTTCCTGCTCTAGTTTGGAGGGCTGGACTACGAGCGTTCTTACCTAAGCCTAGGGAGACGCTTCTCCCCTTCTGAGATGGGCTGATACCAAATTTCACGCTCTGGATTGAAGACATAGAGCACATTGCTGCAGGGTCCAACTGCCAGTGAAGCCTTTCTGGGCAAAGTCCCTCCAAAAACAAATAGCTCCTTGCGGTAGATAGTTGCACTGTGGTAGGTGAGCACTGGCATCCTCCCCTTAGCCTGGAAAAAGTTCAACACGCAGTTGTTACAAGAAGTGCATTATTTGCTGCGTGACCCATAGGAAAGGGGCTCACATCATGCAGCGAGTTCGACAAGCCTCAAGTTCCCTCTGTTGGCTCCCCAGCCAGATCTTTGTCATGCAGACAGACGGTACATCCTTCGCATGCTCTGCACCATCGCAATGCTCTGATGAGAGAAGGAAGGCAACCTCCTACCCCAGCTCCCACAGAAGACAACATATAACAGACAGGTATCACGCAGCCTCTTCTGTAAAAGCCATCTTGCGACTTCGCCAGCAAAGAGACAGATCGTTTCTTGGTGACAAGGCTCTCTGCAAGGACATGACAGGCAACTAAAGAGCTCAGAGACCTGCTGTGCTCAGAGCAGTCCCTGATTTGAGACGACCAGCTCTTCACCTCAGCATTCAGTGCAGCTCTCAACAGCACCACAGAAAATGAGAGGCCACTTCCATCTGTCGCCTGCAGAGTACCTCCCACCCGTGACCTTGGTCAGACACAGCACCCTGCAGCAAACTTTTTTTCGCCTTGCTTCCTTCATAGTAGGCACAGTCCCTGGATTCTGACAAGCCTGTGGCCTTTCAACATAGCCCTCTATCTACCAATCCCAACTAAGCAGCTCAGACAACTGCGGCAACAGTGGACCAAGACCGCTGGAGTAAGGATATGGGCACGTCAATGTGCACATTCAGGCAGGACCTGCACCACCCTCCCGAGCACCCAC
>NW_010406952.1:0-5957 GCF_000710305.1 Buceros rhinoceros silvestris | reverse complement strand
TCCCCCCCCCCCCCCCCCCCCCGCCCCGTGCTTTGTCTTGGAAGAAGAGCAGTACTTACAGGCACGAGAAGCCATTTCCAGGTGACAGTGTCCAGAATGTACATGCTGCTGTAGTCTTCGTCCTCCTTTATGCCCCCAGAGATATAGATACGCTTGGTATCTGGGTCCTAGGTAGCTGTGTGACCGTGTAAGCGCACTGGCATGGCGTCTTGTAGCTGGAAACCCACTGGAAGCCAGAAATCACTGTCTGTAGGAGCAACACCAGATAGATGGTGTGGGAGTTCAAAAATGCTCTTGATTTCTCCAGATTTAAAGAATATGTCATAAAATCTCTATTCTAGACCTTGCCCCCTTCATCTCTTCCTCTCTGACTCAGGGCTAGAGAAGACTCATACAGAAATGTTTCTGTGTAAAGATTGACGGGAAACACTAACTAGGTGGGAAACAGTAAGGTGGAAGAGAGGACTAGTGAGGTGCTGAAAGCTGCAAGACATTGGAATTTTATCTCACGCTTCTCCACCAGTCATTACACACAGACTGCAACTTGCTTTTACCCCTTAAGACTCACTCAAGTCTTTCCAGAGCTTACACCATAGCTCCTGGAAGGCTCTCACATACAACCCCACAGCTTCTCGTGGCACCCTGCACTGTCAGCTCAGCCTGGTGACCATGCTAGGAGATGTGACACCTTTGCTGTTCTCTCCCTTTGCACAGACCCCTAAGTACCCCCTCCCATCTGCACGAGTTGTCCTTGAGTTCCACTGCCCCCATTGCCTTCTATAGCCCTAAAGTTCTCACCGATTTCCAGCTTCCAGAACGAATCTTTGCGGGACTGCTGATCGACACCTCGTCCACCAGTCAAAACAGCTGTCCCCAGGTCACTGAGGCACATGGCATGGCACCGTGGGCTGGGACCGCCTGGGGAGGGGAGAGCACAGGGCTGTAAGCACAGCCAAGAGGAGACACCTCCAGCTCCCCTGCTGGGGAGAACAAGACAGCTGAAGGCTCAGAGGGGAAGACTGGGAAGACAAGGGCTCCAGGTCCCTTCCCTCTGGGGTGGCAAGAGGCACAGCTCCCTGAGAAAGATTTTCTGTTGGCTTTGGGGAATAACTGCTGCACTAGGATAGACATCCCTAGCAGAGGGAGCCACCGCAGAGACTGGCTGGATGCAGGACAACTGCCAGCTGCCACTTCAGACAGCCTTGGGTGCCGGCCGTTGATGACCCATCCCCAGAAGGAATAGCCCAGCTGTGTTGTCCCCCTGGCTCACAGCCTGGGAGGGAGGGCTGCCCAGCGTGTTAGTGCCCAAGTACAGCAACCAGAAGCCTGCATCTGCTTCCAGAGACAATCCTCGTACTGCTCTGTTCCTGTTCCTTTCTTCTTCTAGGCCCCTGCGGCTGGCTGAGCAAGCTAAAATAAAATACTTTCTAATCGAAGTCTATTCCACATCTTACCCTCTGCCTCAAAGGTCAATGCAGCCAGAGGTGTGCCTGAGATTCGGAGTGGCTACAGAGGCGTATCGGACAGTCTGGCAGTACTGGAAACACCTACACCGAGGGCAATTGCATAGAGAGGAAGGGTATGTGTCTGTACACGCAACCTACTTGTTATTCTCGATTACTGGGGAGATAAAGGATGCAGCATGATCGACCTGTGACACTAAAGGAAATGGCATCACCAAGTGGCTGAAAAGACAAACCAGGGTGTAGGAAACAGATCCTCACCTTGCAACTCCTTTACCGCCAAACCTGCAGAGGAAATACAGAGATGGCCCCATAAAGCGATCAGCCAGCACACACACCCGGGAAAGTCCTCAGCTCCAAGGTTTAAGATCCTTTTGGCCTTCTTCCCTCCAACCCCATCACAAAGCTACCTCACTGCAACAAACAAGTTGTGAGACCAATAATTCTGAAGAAAGGATCATCAGTAGAAAGGCAGAAGACAAGTAAAAGCAGGACATGCTTGCTGTGACTGCCATCGTGCTGTCACCATTACATTTTACCCCTCTGATGGAAGCAACTTTATGGTGGAGCTATACTGACTTTTGTGAGAAGTCACTTCACGTGTCAAACATTTACACACAGACTTAGTCACATGCTGGAGCTAACCTGGAATTCACACTCCAGAAGCTAAAGGTTTTGTTCCCAAACCCCTCGGCAGCTACCGTCTCACTGCTGAAAAGTCAGTACAATTACACATACAGTCCTTTTCAGGTTCTCCATGCTTTAATAACAACAACCAGTGTCCTCTACGGACATTGTGGTACACTGTTAGGAGGGGAACAGACAGAAGAATGACAAGTTACAGAACGCCACAGCAGGAAACTTTCTTGAGCCTCAATTTACTCTTTTGTAAAACAAGGCTGATGATACTTGCCTTCATTTATAGAGTACTTCTACTTGTACGAAGAGACAGACATTATGTTACGGTACAGAGTATCCCATGTTCTATTTCTGACCTTTTCCCAACAGGTAAAATATCCTCAAGCAGTTTATCCAGGACTAAGGAGCAGTTCTCAGTATTTCACAAGCCAAGACAGACAAAGCCCATCTTTCCTTGGAGGTATCCAGAGGAATGGGGGGAACAGACAGAAGAATGACAAGTTACAGAACGCCACAGCAGGAAACTTTCTTGAGCCTCAATTTACTCTTTTGTAAAACAAGGCTGATGATACTTGCCTTCATTTATAGAGTACTTCTACTTGTATGAAGAGACAGACACATTATGTTACGGTACAGAGTATCCCATGTTCTATTTCTGACCTTTTCCCAACAGGTAAAATATCCTCAAGCAGTTTATCCAGGACTAGGAGCAGTTCTCAGTATTTCACAAGCCAAGACAGACAAAGCCCATCTTTCCTTGGAGGTATCCAGAGGAATGGACTGGGAAGTCGTTGCCCAGCATCACTGACAGATCATTCAGGCAAGACTTGTAAAATAAACCTGGAAGCTGCCAGAGTTACCTTCTTCACTGAGATCTCTCTCAGACATTGTGGGTTGAAATAAAACTTTCCTGGGCTTCTTGGGGTGGACAGGGCTTCTCCTCCAGGCCTCCCTGGATTCCCCCTTCAGGGCACAGGGTACCACCAGGGTCCTCAGTGGTGGGTGGACATCCTTACTCCCAGGCCTAGATTCTCTAGCAGTCACCTCTGAGCTCTGACTCTCAACCTGTGGCAAGAGTCTGAGTCAAATCAGCCCCTAAGAAAAAGATATGAGGCTACTATGAGTTGGCTTCTACTGGGGCAGAGATTAGTTTCATGAGATGACCGTGTTAAGACTCAGTGGGAAGATAAGCCAGAAGGGCTGGCATGCCGACAGCATCAGCCACCAAACAGAGGCAGAGCAATGCAGCTACCTGCTGCTACATGCCCCGCAGTCCATGTTCAGACCGCTGGCTGCAACGAGTACAACTGGCACAAGGCAACTGGCAAGGCAGAAAGGCCACCTGTGCCAGGAGTAACCAGGCTGATCGATTATCCCAACAAGGGCCCTTAAATTCAACCCTTCCAAAGGCATTTCAATGGAGAGTATCACTTTCTTCAGCATGAGTGAATCTGCGGCTCCAAAACTTGCCTGGCCAGGTCTCCACTAAGACAGCGGAAGCAAATTTTCCGGCTAGACATCAACTGAGCAGCTACGAGTGAGGGAGAAGATACTAGTGAGAGAGTGAAATAACTAGAGGAAGGCTCCGGGATACACATACTGCAGCAGGATCCTCCAAGTCCTGGCCAAGGGTTGTATCACCTGCTGGGAGCACTGGCAACTGGGTGGTCTCTGGGATGAGGAAGGGGTGGCCGGGCGTCCTGCTGGAGACACCTCGGAGCAGCTGCGGCAAAAACAGTGACAGCAAGAACAAAACGACACGCCGAGCATGCTGGCCTCCATCCAGAAAAGGTAAGCACAAAGATGTCTGACAAGCGACAGACTCCCTGTAAGGAACAGCCCAGCTTTCCTCTCCAGCACCGAGAGAATAAGCAAAGCAAAGCCAGGCACTGGGAGACGCTAAATCCAAGGGCTTCAGCACAGAGTAAAACAAGTAAGTACCTCAGACCCGAGAGAGTGCAACTGGAAGGAAATACCTCTGCTACCATCTCCAGTGACACCAGTTGTGTTTGGCAAAGCCACGCTTAGGGAATAGGCCTGGAGCATCATATAAGATTTAGGCTCAACACAGATGTGCATAAACAGATGCACGTAAGGCTGCTCTGTCTCAGAGCAGTGAAGAGAGGGAAAAAGGAAGTTCTGTAGCTCAGAAGTGGCAACATTTTGGACCCAGGGCAGAAGGAGAGGAGAATGTCGGTTCTTTTACCTGCCCATTGACAACAGGATGAGCTTCACAGAGTTGCCTTTGTCCGTCTCTTTCAACGAGGCCATGACAATATCTGTCCTCCAGTCACCTTCCCACAGCAGAGGGACCATGGGTTTTCAGTCCACATGTGACACTGACCGGGGAAAAATTCCTGCTCCCACACTAGCTGGTAACACCCCAAAACCAAAAAAGATCCAGCCCTGAAAGCAGCCAAAACCAAGGTGAAAGCATCACTAGAGAAAAGACTACAGCGGAGGACCAGCAGGCTGACCAGCTCTGGAACAACGCCAGCAGAACGGAGCAGCACCACAGCGCAGGAAGCTGTTCCGGGATGCCCCTCCTGACACCCTGGCAGCACCAGCTCCCCCACAACGTGTGGGTGGGCTCCGGCGTGCCGAGCTGCTGTGGTGCGACACCTGGGGACACCAGCACGTCCACCGCAATGCTGGTGTCCGGAGAGTAACAGCTCCGGTCTTCCAGCCCGAACACCACCAGCTGCTTCGGCAACGGAAAGGGCAGCAAAACCTGGAAACCCATCTTGCTGGACTGGCTTCAGGGGGAGGGGAGAAAACCAACAGAAAACGGACAATCGGGTGGCAGTCACGGCAGCAGGGAGGAGGCCAGGAGAGCAAGGCCAGCAGCTCTGTCCCTCCTCAGCCAGGTCCACCCTCGCACTCACTGCTAGAGCCCAAGCCCGTCATTCCTTTCCGGGGAGCGAGGGCTTGCCTGCCGATTCCTAGATGATGGGATGCGTACACTTTTCTGGTAGGTCTCATAGAAAGGAGCAGGGGTGAAACTTGCATCTCTTATTCTGCACTCAGGGCCACCACCAAGAGAAGGTGGCAGAGCCTTCTTAAACAAGAATTAAATCTGCTTACGTGTTACTCCACTGTGTATCCAGTAGCACCTGTATAACCAACAGTGAACAGCTCTGCTAAGCTCACAACTGCTGTGAGTAACCAACCACCATTAAAAGCAATTCAGGCTTCAGCAGCCAAGGAATGGTATTGTCTCCGTGCAGCCGAAATGGAAGAGTCGCTTCCCAGTCCGAGCCTGCTGAGAGACCTTCCCTAGGCAGCTTGTGATCGGGGCATTTCTGCTGAAGCCCAACCACAAAAATTACAGAAAGGGTGGGAAAGAACTTAGGTGAAATTTCACATTGCTTCCCTCCATCCCCATCGAGTTGCTCAGTCTTCCTCTTGGCCACGCGCCCGAGCGAAGCACAAGGACAGGGATTCGTAACGAGTGCACCGTGAGCAAACAGCTGCAGCACCGTGTCTCGTCAGTGGTCTTACAGCGAGATGTAACGCGCTGAACTTGGCAGAGTCATCTATCTATTTGATCAACTTGCTCGGTGATTGCTCCTGCCCATCAATTATTTTATGAAAGTGCTCCAAGGAAACACAGGACTCGTCATCATCATGGCTTGGCTTGGCAGACGAAGATTTGGGAAAGGCTTTCCGCACGGTTACCGTAAGCGCCGACAGCTGAAAAGGCCAATGCGGGATAGGCAAGTCCGGTTGCAAAGAGCACAGTGGATGGTCTCCTTGGGTGGTACAGTCGGGGCACGGTTCTTTCTGCGCTGTCTCTTCTCCTCGAGACCAATTCTACGCGCGTGCTCTCAACGCGCGTGCTCTCTACGTGCCTCC
>NW_010406951.1:1938-4510 GCF_000710305.1 Buceros rhinoceros silvestris | reverse complement strand
CCGGCGGAGCCGAGGAGCACTGCGCCCACCCCGGCCGGGCCCAGGCAGCGAGGAGTCACTGACTGAGGTGCTCGGCACCCCTTCCGCGTCCTCGGTTGTATAAGCTGCCGCGGTGAAAGGAGAAAGAAGCCGAAAAAGGCATCCTGCTCTCAGACCCGTTATATATTCCTTCTGACCGTTTGCTGTTGCTCTGCCCACGTTTGTACGAGGGCACAGTGAGAGTTCTCAGCTTGTCTCCTGGTGTGCCATGAACACACAGCAAACTGGAGCATAGATGTCAGTGTGGAAGGTTGCCGGAGGCTCTCTTGTCCCTTTTAAAGGGGTTTTATCTCGCCCAGGCTTTCACCTAGCATCTGTAGGAATTAAAATACCTGACCATGGAAGTTAGGGGGAAAATGTCCACTGATTTCAGTGGACTTTGAAACAGAAGGTATGGTTTCTGAGGAAACACTGGACTGAATGAAGGCTTCCACATCAAAAATACTCAGTCAGCCGGTCTCTCAGTGTGCACATATGTAATAGTTACTTTGCTGAATATCCAAAGAAATCCCCACCAATGAAAGCATCTGGTATTTCACCACAGTGAACACCCTTTGAGAACTAAATTGCAGTGTGTGTGTGTGTGTGCCTTCTGGGAAATACGGAACAGCTTGTTGCAACCCAGTAGTAATTTGTGTGTATGCACATAATGCATTGGTGGGCAATGTTGTAGTTGTAACCACCAGATCTTGTGCACTTTTTACACTTTTGCACTGTTTGATAAACCAGCGGACAAAACCAGACCTTTCATTCATTCTTAAATAAAAATCAAGGGAAGAATCAAACTGTTGGCCTACTCCCGTCAAAAGCAGTGATGTTTCTGCCTGGCTAAGGCAGACTCTGCTTGACTAAGCCTGAGAGTGTCTCAGCAGCTGACAGGTGTCTACATGAGGACCAGCAGGACTTGGGGGAATCCCTTCCAGCTATTTCCCTGTGATCAGCCATGACCACAACGATTACCACAGCCCCACTTGTTCTGTTGTTCAGCTCTTATTTCTCATTTCACCTTCCTAGGGGCTTGTAATTTATTTAGCTCCATGTTCACACCCACACCTGTAAACTAGGTGGTTACTTTACTGGTGTTACTGTACAGATGACAAAATTCTCTATGTCCTGACAGTGCCCCATGTAAGGGCTGATCCCACAGAACACATTTTTCTGAGCTGACGTCCAGAGAAGCCCGCAGGAATGGACCTGAAAATATCCCTGGAAAAGCCCTGGAGCTGCTTGTATCTTTGCTTGCCACCTCCAATGAGCAAAGTGTGGTTGAGAGTCTGCCCAAGGAGCCATGCCTATTCATAGCAGAGAACAGGACATGGCATCCTTCATCTCGTGCTTCAGAGTAGTCTGTGGGTCCACTTTAGTGGCTTTTGGAGGTTCAAAACAGATGATTTAACACCATAAGAACTACACGCTGATTACTGGTTTAGTGTGGAATATAAAGTCCCCATCTCTACCCCCCTAGAATTGTGTATTTCAGAATAAACCAGAGTTGAATTGATTTTCTTTAAACTCTGCACAGTCACTGCTCCCCTTCCCTCCCAATACACCAGTATGTCTTTCTCACAGGAAGACTTGACTTTATGACACATCGACCCTCTTCCAGGTTCACTTCTGCACCCCAGCACAAGTCAGAGTTGCTGTCCACCAGCAGGCCTGGGGGATCCAGGCAGAGTCCCACAACCAGCCCAGCGGTAGGTTCCCTGGGCCAGACCTCTTCCACCACATCTTGCCCGGCCTCTGCACTCCTGTGACAGGTCTTGGCAGTAATAGCATGAGCTTAGTTTCCATTGCTCTTGAGCATGCAATTGTGAGCCAAAGGCACATCAAAAACCGAAACAAATATTATGGGGTTTTTTGCATAGTCATGACTCATACAGCAGTGTGCAGGTCCCAGGCAGCATCACATGTGTGCTGCTAACTACTGCTGGTTGCTTTTGCTGCAGTTTCCATGAAGAGTAACTGACCCTAAACCCAACCATCTATCATGGTCAATCTCTCTTCTCTTTCTTTGAGGTCATACCCTCCCTATATTTCTCTGTGTTTTCTGGTTTTCCAAACCATGTAACACTTCATCCCTCCCTATGCCTCTCTCGTACATCCTCCTCCTGCCCCATGGTAAGCAGATAATTGCATCCAACTCAAAATTCAGCTGTCCCAGACAGGCCATGCATCCTGCCAAAGCACCTCAGGAGATGCTGCTCCTCCCTCCTTCAGGCAGTGGATTGCTTTCACTGAGTTTTGGTTTTGCACTTTGATGTTTCTCCCATAAGAACAATGGGAGAGAGGGGAAAAGGGGGAAGAAGGAAGGAAGGCAGGCAGGCAATAGGGGTGGTTCACCACCACTGTTTGGACCTTTGTTCTGAACACAGCCTAATCATTGGTGAGAGAAAGGTGAAAGGAGAGCCAGCTTTTCTTACTTTGGGGGCAGCAGCTGCTGCCAACAGAAGAAATTCCCCAGACAAGCGGTGGTCCCAGGGTGAGTGGAGAGGCCTATTAGTAGCAACATACACTGCAGGGACAAGCCGAAAGC
>NW_010406951.1:437-1478 GCF_000710305.1 Buceros rhinoceros silvestris | reverse complement strand
GAGGAGCGGCGGAGCGGCTCTGCCCGCGGGGTGTGCCCGCGAGGGGAGCGGGGCTGTCTTCCACGCCGGACCGGGCCCGCTGCCCCTCGCTGGAGGCTGCGCCAGGTCCCGACTTTGCCCAGAGGACGGCTCTTTCCCCCGGAGCAGATGACAGCACTCTTCCAGAAGTCTCGTCTTTTTCGTCCCTGGGACGTTTTTCGTTCTTTCTGCTAATCATTCGCCCTTTCCGCCCGCCCACCTCAAAGACAGTCGGCGAGCCACTGCGCTGCCCCGGCGCTGCCTGCTCCGCCCCACGCCCGAAGGTGCCCGTCTAAGCGGAGTCTGCCAGGCCGGCAGCGGAAGCGTGCTGTCCCCTCGCAGGGAGCAGCAAA
This sequence comes from Buceros rhinoceros silvestris, assembly GCF_000710305.1. Classification (NCBI taxonomy): domain Eukaryota; kingdom Metazoa; phylum Chordata; class Aves; order Bucerotiformes; family Bucerotidae; genus Buceros; species Buceros rhinoceros. The sequence goes on along the minus strand of NW_010406951.1, from coordinate 1,107 downwards.
AGTGTATCGCCCCATTTATTAATGGATGGCAAATTGTACCTTTCCCTCCCAGGCGTTCCCCGTTTGAATCTGAGCTGTTTTTAAAAAGACACACCACCTGCTCTGCGCTGCCAGCGAGCGGGGAAGGAGGCACAAAGGCGGGATATGGGGAGAGATAGAGTTGGCTGCAAACATAAAAGAGAATTTAAAATAAATAAGCTCGATTCCCAGAAAGTGCTGGACTCCGGCGCCTGAAAGGAAGGCGAACTGAAGTGGGCGGTCAGTAGGGACAGAGTGTGGGCAGAGACGGTCTCTCGGTATGCCAGGTTGGGGACACGTATCCTCCCAGGTTTCTCTTAAGTCGAGCTGAAGAACTGGTGCCTATCTAGCAAGCCAGTGCTTAGTCTCCCTGCAGCTTCCACCTCTGAAGATGGCTTTTTCCGAGCTCATCCGTCCAGCCTGTCAGGACAAGGCTACGTCGTACCCCTTCCCCAGCCCAGAAATGAGCGGCTCCCTCGGAAAGCCAGACCCCGGGGGCGTGCAGTGATGGGAGCGCGGCGCGCGCGAGAGCGGGACGGAATGTGGATGTCCCTGGATGCTGCCCCGCGGGTAATTTCCCTTTCCTCCTTTCCGCTGCAAGCGGTGCTCGCTGCAGCAGGGAAAGCCGGAGAGATGCGGGCTGCCCCCCGGC
>NW_010406951.1:0-295 GCF_000710305.1 Buceros rhinoceros silvestris | reverse complement strand
GGCGCATCTGTTGCGCCGTCCCCCCAGCCCAGGCACTAAGCAGTCTGCTGTCCCACCCGCAGCAGGGCAGGGGGTGCACGGGGACCCCTATAACCTTCAGCCCCGGTCACCCAAGCACTATCCTAAAGGCGAGTGAGAACCGAAGGAGCCTGAGGGAGAAACCGCGGAGAGGGGAGCCGAGAAAGGGGTTGGGGTAAGGATATATGTGTGTGTGGCGTGGGGGAGGCCAGATCACTTGTGAATGGCTTGAAAAAAATAATGGGGGGAGGGCGTGGAGGGGGGGAAGCGGAAACTT
>NW_010406950.1:4528-6826 GCF_000710305.1 Buceros rhinoceros silvestris | reverse complement strand
CTCGTCTCTGGGCTAGTTGGGCCTGGCGCGGGGTGCCGCAGGATGTGGGTGCTGCAGGGCGCAGGGCTGGGTGCCGGGATGGGGAGCAGAGGGACTCCCCGGCTGCCCCGGACGAGTCGCCTTTTGCAGATGAGTTTTTGATATGCAAATGGTGACGGGTCCCAGCCCGCAGAAGGGCAGGGTGATGGGTTTCATCAGCTGCACACTCTTGATTTATGCCTGCGCAGGAAAGAGCAGCCGATGATTTCTGGGTTATAATGAGGGTTTTCTTTTGACTCAGCTCTTTGGCAGAAACAGTCAGTGTGGGGTTTGGCAGGGTTCTGGACGGGGAGATCAGGGCTGTGATGGGATGCTCCGGCCATGTCTCTGTTGCAGCATTTCTCCTCTTTTCAGTACTCGATTGGTGCTTTTCAAAACGTGACTGTGCTCTCTCTGTCTCCATGAGCAGAACATCTTTTTACAGTACACAGAACAAGGTTGCAGGCAGCCTCTTTCTTTCCCCTCCTTTTTTTTGTTGAAGGACTCGCAGAGGCTTGTCCATTTAAATTAACCTTTATCCCAGCTGGGCACACAAATGTTTTTGTTTTAGTTCACAGAGGGTTAATTCTATTCAGGCTCTTGCCATGGCTGGCCTGATCCGGGCAGCACGATCTGCTCTTAGAGCCTGGCCTGGCCAGGCAGGACGCTGGGCCCTTCGCCCACCTCCAGCGTGGGGCTGGACCCCCATCTGCAGGGGTGATGGGGGAGCGGGACCCCCTGGCCCATTGCGCGCCTGGCCATGGGCTTGAGGTGGCTGCTGGCCCAGGGAGGGGCCACCGGCCAGAACATTTATTTTCAGTTAAAGAAAAACCCCTTAAGCAAATGCGCCCGGTTTTGGAGGTGGGCTCGTTTGGCCATTCGCTCTGCAACAAGTGGGGAATGACCCTGGTTCTGTGACCCGAATTTAACGAGAGAGTTTGCTTGAAACTAAAAATTGACAATGAGGAAAATCGTTAGGGAGGATGAGGGGAAGAAGAAACCTGAGGCATTTGTCTGTGTTTGAGGCATCATCAGAGGTGGGAGGCAAGCGAGATTTTGTTGGGATTTAAGTCACACGTGTGTGAGATCTCCCCTCCACTCCCCCTCCCCAACAGCTGGAATTCAGCAGCTCGAGATTTAAACGCAGCTAAAGGGTGCTGCAGGCTGGGTGTGATGGGACAGGGTGCTCACAAAGCAGATAAATGATACCGAGTAGAAAAGATGTTAAATATTGCTGCCTGTGAAATGTCGGTGTTGGCTATTAAATGAATTGGGGTGCTGAGCGTCGACTGTGATCTTTTCTCAGCCACAGAAGATTTTCTGAGCTGTAAATCACCTTCTGTGGTGTAAGTGGGAAGTTTTGCAAACTGCAGCTTTCTGTGTCCTCCCTCTTGCTTTTCAGCAGCACAGTCCCAGCACCGTTTGCTCTGGGGACTTGTGCCTTCGCTTTTGGCCTCTCTCTAGGAAATAAAGCCTTTGTTTCTGCCCTGTTACAAAGCACCAATGTTACAACTCACGCGAGCTGGCTGCACCAGCGCGCGGTCTAACTTCCAAAGTAAATCCCTCGCAGGGAGCTGTAGGTGCTATATGGTTTTAAGCTGCATCCGTGGGGTGGCTGCAATCCTTCTCGCCCCGAAGAACCAGCATCTGGTCCCCTCCGGGAACACGGCCACGCTCGCAGCACCGAAGGAGCTTTTCTGGAGCCTGCCCAGGGTGTTGTCTGCAGCGGGGATACAGGTGGGAGCGGTGGTGGTGGCTTGCTGAGGGCTGGACCTGTGTCCCCACGCTTTAGATTGTTTGCTGTGTCTTTTATATGCTCATTCACATGCTTTAATGTTTTCTGTACGTATCTTCGCCGTGTGCTTCAGCAGAATTCAAAGGTGTTTCCTTCTGGAAATGCACAGAAATTTCCTTGTAAGAATCATCAAGACTTCTCATTTTGCTGAGGGGAAAAGCAAGTCTAAAAACATGAGTGTATCGCTTCTGCCTTTTGCCTTATAAAACATAGGCAAGGAGCGATTTCTTCTCTTTCTCGCTCCATATTCTGTGACACTGGTGTAACATCATAATATTCTTGGAGAATTTGGGTTGTATTAAAATCTGGTATGAAACCTACCATGACCTCTGAAAACAATACCTCCTTTAATGTGGCTGCGGGGAGGGTTGAGCGAGGGAGTAGCCATAAAAATCTTCAGGGTTCAAGATGAGGTTGAGATATTTGTGAGTGCTTTTGTCGTAGCAGCAACTGTTTGATTGAGTGGCCCCTTCTACAATGGGTGC
>NW_010406950.1:3294-4345 GCF_000710305.1 Buceros rhinoceros silvestris | reverse complement strand
GGTGGGGGGGTGGGGGTGGGGTGTGGAGCAGGGAGCTTCCTTGGCCCTCTCTGAAATAAAACATGTGCAAGGTATTTGAAAAAATGTCTTATCAGCTGCGATGTTTCCTAATCTGCGTTGTCCTGTGTGGCTTTTGAACCAGAGGAGACCGTGAGAGCGGGGGCAACAGAGCCAGGGATGGAGGGAGGGCTACTCACTTTAAAATCATTATCCTTACTGTGTGTTTTGATATTCTGGTGAAACTTAAAGGTTAAGGGAGTTCAGAGCATCCCCAGTGCGAAACTGCTTTAAATTTGCCTGTGCTTTTCCATTCCTGTGAAGTTTGCTGCAGTTCTGCCCCGGCTGTCCCACCCTTCGCCTACACAAGGCACTTGCATTAAGTAGGGTGAAAAATAGCAAAGGTCAGGAGCCGGCAGACCCATTGGCCGAGGGGGAGCGTTTGGGCCTGGTCACAGTTCTACAGGGATTTTTTTTAAACTTCTGAATTTCCAGGGCTTTCTGTAGGTGATTCATTTTTTTTATCTACCCGTTTTGTCTGAGCGGCAGTTCACGGTGTGTCCGAGCACCTCGCTGGTCCCTGGAGGTCTGTGTCTTTGTTCATGGTGTGTGCTGCTGTTCTACAGTGAATTTTAATCTGGAAACCCTCCCAGTTCTGTTTCTGCAGGGAGACATGTGCCATCATTGTGGCCATGAGGCCATGCACGCCACCGCACCGTCACCCTGCCAGCGGTGAGATGGGGACGGGGGGAAGGATTCTGGTTCCTCCCCACTTTAATCATCCGCGTTGGCCAGGCGATGGCCCCGTTCTTCCCACAACAAAAAAGCTGTGCCTGGAAATGAGCCCTCACTTACACCCTCAGCCATCGGCTGCTCCGGTGAGGAGGGAGCCCCACGATCCACCCCAGGACGCGATGCTGCAGCCATCCACCCCGTCCTCCCCCGCCTTTTGCTGGGTGTGTGAGCCGGTAGTTTCACGGCTCCCCAGTTCCTGGCCGGCCGTGGCACAGCGTGCCCGGCGGCGGGCTTGGCCGGGGCTGCTGACCCTGGGATC
>NW_010406950.1:2924-3235 GCF_000710305.1 Buceros rhinoceros silvestris | reverse complement strand
GGTTCCTGCCCGCGCGGGGTACGGCGTGCCCGGCGGCGAGCTTGGCCGGTGCTGCTGACCCTGGGATCCCCCAGCGCCGGCGATTTATGGCGCTGCTGGTGGGAGCAGGGGGAGGGTTGGGAGCTGAGCGGAGGCTGAGCTAAGCCCTGCAGATAGAGGACTCCTCTGTGCCGGGCTAATCCCCGGCTCCCTCCCGGCGCTGATCAGATAGCTGAAGGTAGAGATTATGCAATTGGTGCCTACAAAGTCATGTTTAGCTGCCTCCCGTCAGCAAGATGCTCCGATAGCCCGGGCCTGATCTGTGCCGGCAT